>NC_083402.1:153296679-153571846 GCF_020745735.1 Hemiscyllium ocellatum | reverse complement strand
CCCAACGATAACCCCAACCCCAACCCTAACCCTAACCCCAACCCTAACCCTAACCCTAACCCTAACCCTATCCCTAACTCTAACCCTATCCCTAACCCTAACCCTAACCCTAACCCTAACCCTAACCCTATCCCTAACCCTAACCCTAACCCTAACCCTAACCCTATCCCTAACCCTAAACCCTAACCCTAACCCTAACCCTATAACCCTAACCCATAACCCTAACCCTAACCCTAACCCTAACCCTAACCCTGTCCCTAACCCTAACCCTAACCCTAACGCTAACCCTAACCCTAGCCCTAGCCCTAGCCCTAGCCCTAACCCTAGCCCTAGCCCTAACCCTAACCCTAACCCTAACCCTAACCCTAACCCTAACCCAACCCTAACCCTAACGCAACCCCTAACCCTAACCCTAACCCTAACCCTAACCCTGACCCTAACCCTAACCCTAGCCCCATTCCTAACCCTAACCCAAACAGTAACCCTAACCCTAACCCTAACGCAATCCTCACCCAACCCTAACACTAACTCTCACCCTCACCCTAACCCCTAACCCTAACCCAAACCCTAACGCAAACCCCCCGTACTCACTCCGCCTCCCCCTCCCCTACCCACTCCCCTCCCCCCTATACTAACCCTAACCCTAACTCTATGCATAACCCTAACCCTGTCCGTATCCCTAACCCTAACACTAATCCTTACCCTAACCCTAACCCTGACCCTATCCCTAACCCTAACCCTGATCCTAACCTTAGCCCTAACCCTAACCCTAACCTTAACCCTAGCCCTAGCCCTAACACTAACCTGAGCCCTGACCCTGACTCTAACCCTAACCCTAACTCCGACCCCTAATCGTAATTCTAACCCTAACCTCAACCCTCCCCCAATCCTGTTGCTAACCCTAACCCTACCCCTATCGCAGTTCTATTTCTGTGTCTGAGTCACCCTAACCCTATCTCAGGTAACCTTAACTCTAACCCAAGCCCTAACCCTAACCCTATCACCGGTGACCATAACCTGAGCACTGAACCCAACCCTAACCCTGATCTTAAACCTGACTTTAACACTAACGCTGGCAGTAAACTTAACACTCACCCTAACGTAACCTGAAACTGAACTCTATACATAACCTTGTGTCTAATCCTAACCAACACCTTAAACTGAAGTCTAAACCTAACACTAACTTTCAACCAAACCCAGACCCTAACCCAGTCCCTCCCCATTACTATGTCTTTAACCCAAAGGCCATGCCTGACCCTGGCCCTGAAAGTAAATCTTGCAATAACCCTAACTCTAAACCCAAATTTATCCCTTACCCTTATGCTAATCTTAACCATATCCCTAAACTCACCCTAACACTTACCCTAATCCTAATGCAAACGTTAGATTTGACCCTCACCAGTAGCGCTAACTCTAACACACTAACACTAACCTTAAACCCTGACTCACACACTTACCTTAATCCTAAATCTTTCCCTACACCCAATCCTAACCTTTTACCACATGCCAACCTTAAACCTTAACTCGTATCCTAACACTAACACTGTCTCTAAATCCTAACCCTAACCCAAACCCTAACTTCAGCCATAATCTTCATGCTAACACTGATCATAACCCTGTGACCTGACACAGACGGTCACCCGAAACCTGACCTTAACCCTGAACCTAACCCTAACACTAACCCAACCTTAGTACTCTATCCTAATGCTAACCTTAACCCAAACCCTAACTTCAGCCATAATCTTCATGCTAACACTGATCATAACCCTGTGACCTGACACAGACGGTCACCCAAAACCTGACCTTAACCCTGAACCTAACCCTAACACTAACCCAACCTTAGTACTCTATCCTAATGATAATCTTAACCCAAACCCTAACTTTAATACCGCAACCCTAGCACCTGAAACCTAACCCAACACTAACACCCTATCCCTAATTGTAACCAGCTAATGTGAAACATAACCCCAACCCTAAACACTAACCTTAACTGTAACACAAACCCTAATCCTGACCATAAGCCTCACCTGATCCAAATTCCTGACCCTGTTCAGAACCTTAAGCCGAACCCTGACCATAAAATTAACCCTCATCCTGAACCTAACCCTAACTCTCACCCTGGCACTTATTCTAACCCTAACCCAGATCTTAACCCTAACCATAACTCTGAAACATAAACCTAACCCTAACGCTAAAGTCTAAACTCTAACCCTAGCCTTAACACTGACCCTAACTCTGGTCCTGATTATAACACTGACCCTAACCCTAATCTTAATCATAACCCTAACCTAACCTTACCATAGCCCTAAAGCTCAAACTCAAACCCTAAACTCTATCTCTAATCCTAACCCCTAGTCAAATACTAATCTTAATCTTAACCTTAACCAATGTCACAAATGTCATAGGTACTTGTGAAATGAGTTTCAGATACATCGGAGCTGGTAGCTTCATCCACTATTTGAAGGGTGCCATCAAATGGCTGAAATACCACTTTTGAGGAGTCACTCCAGATGAGACAATAACACAATTCCTTGCTCACTTTCCACTACCAAATGAGAAATCATCTAACCAACAGAACCCTGTAGCAGAAGCAGTTCCTGCAAGTACCCTTCCCTTCTGTCATTTACCCTGTTACTTCCAACAGATTTTGCAGATGAAATTGCCTCTGCACCTTTGTAAGACACCTCCAGCGGGAAATAGCCCTCAAGTGACTTTCAGTAGATATATGCCAAAGTCATCAGAGGCAATGGGGGATCTCAATCTAAAGGTTGACTTTATCTCAAGTGCTTGAGGTAGGTTCATACAAAGACACTGATGGGAAAAGAAAAAATAAAAATTTATCACAAAGTCAAATTTTTTGACAAAGTTCCTTTTGTCTTTTGTAAATATTTTGTAATACCATCCTTGTGAAGGGCTTGATTGATCAGATACCTACCTGTACTAGGTAAAAACACTGTCATGTCTCATGGATAACATTCTTAGTTGGCTTCATGGGATGTTAGGCATCTCTTTTATTGTGTAAGAAAATAGAACATGGTGTGTTAAGCTTTAATCTGCAATTTGAAGGGGAGAGGGTACAATCGGAAGTGACAATATTTCAGTTGAATAAAGGGAACTATGGAGCTATGAGGGAGAAGCTGGCCAAAGTTCAATCATGCAATACCCTAGCAGGGATGACAGTGGAGCAACAATAGCAGGTATTTCTGTGTATAATGCAGAAGATGCAGGATCAGCTCATTCCAAAAAGGAAGAAAGATCCTATGAGGAGGCAGGGGCGGCCGTGGTTGACGAGAGAAGTTAAGATACATATAAAGTCAAAAGAGAAAATGTATAACATATAGCAAAGATGAGTGGGAAAACGGAAGACTGGGAAACTTTGAAAGAACAACAGAGGATTACTAAGAAGGAAATATGCAGAGAAAACATGAGGTACGAAGGTAAACTGGCCAAAAATATAAAGGAGGATAGTAAAAGCTTTTTTAGGTATGTGAAAGGAAAAAAAACGGTTAAGACTAAAATTGGGTCCTTGAAGACAGAAACAGGTGAATATATTACGGGGAATAAAGAAATGGCAGAAGAATTGAAATGGTACTTCAGATTTGTGTTCACTGGGGAAGACACAAGCAATCTCCCAGAGGTAACAGTGGCTGAAGGACCTGAACTGATGGGAATTTATATTTGCCAGGAAATGGTGTTGGAGAGACTGTTAGGTCTGAAGGCTGCTAAGTCCCTGGGACCTGACGGTCTACATCCCAGGGGACTGAAGGAGGTGGGTCTGGAAATTGTGGATGCATTGGTGATCATTTTCCAATGTTCTATAGATTCAGGATCAATTCCTGTGGATTGGAGGGTGGCTAATGTTGTCCCACTTTTTAAGAAAGGAGGGAGAGAGAAAGCAGGGAATTATAGACCAGTTAGTCTGACCTCAGGGTGGGAAAGATGCTGGAGTCAATTATAAAGGATGAAATTACGACACATCTGGATAGCAGTAACAGGATAGGTCAGAGTCAGCATGGATTTATGAAGGGGAAATCATGCTTGACTAATCTTTTGGAATTTTTTTGAGGATGGAACTCTGAAGATGGACAAGGAAGATCCAGTGGATGCAGTGTACCTGCACTTTCAGAAAGCCTTTGATAAAGTCCCACATAGGAGGTTCGTGAGCAAAATTAGGGTGCATGGTATTGGGGGCAAAATACTGACTTGGATTGAAAATTGGTTGGCTGACAGGAAACAAAGAGTAGTGACAAATGGCTCCATTTCGGAATGGCAGGCAGTGACCAGTGGGGTACCGCAGGGATCCGTGCTGGGACCACAGCTTTTTACAATATACATTAATGATATAGATGATGGTATTAAAAGTAATATTAGCAAAATTGCTGATGATACAAAGCTGGGTGGCAGGGTGAAATGTGAGGAGGGTGTTAGGAGATTACAGGTTGATCTGGACAGGCTAGGTGAGTGGACAGATGCAGGCAGATGCAGTTTAATGTGGATAAATGTGTGGTTATTCACTTTGGTGGCAAGAACAGGAAGGCAGATTACTACCTAAATGGAGTCAAGTTAGGTAAAGGGGCAGTACAGAGAGATCTAGGTGTTCTTGTACATCAGTCAATGAAAGCAAGCATGCAGGTACAGCAGGCAGTGAAGAAAGCTCCTAGCATGCTGGCCTTCATAATAAGAGGAATTGAGTATACAAGCAAAGAGGTTCTTCTGCAGTTGTACAGGGCCCTGGTGAGACCGCACCTGGAATATGTATGCAATTCTCCAAATTTGAGGAAAGACATTCTGGCTATTGAGGGAGTGCAGCGTAGGTTCACAAAGTCAATTCCTGGAATGGTGGGACTATCTTATGTTGAAAGATTGGAGCGACTGGGCTTGTATACCCTTGAGTTTAGAAGGCTGAGAGGGGATCTGATTGAGATGCATAAGATTATTAAAGGATTGGACACTCTGGAGGCAGGAAGCATGTTTCCGCTGATGGGTGAGTCCCGAACCAGACGACACAGTTTAAAAATAAGGGGTAGGCCATTTAGGACAGAGTTGAGGAGAAACTTCTTCACCCAGAGAGTGGTGAGTGTATGGAATGCTCTGCCCGAGGAGACTGTGGAGGCCAAGTCTCTGGATACTTTCAAGAAAGAGTTGGATAGAGCTCTTAAGGATAGTGGAATCAAGGGTTATGGAGATAAGGCAGGAACAGGATACTGATTGAGGATGATCAGCCATGTTCATTATGAATGGTGGTGCTGGCTCAAAGGGCAGAATGGCCTACTCCTGCACCTATTGTCTATTGTCTATTGTTAGCAATAAATATCTAATGTTTATGCACATGTCTCTTCAGATAGACAGCTTTCTGTGGATGTAGCAGAACATGTGGTTTCTCCAGACACTATTCTATGCAGTGTTAAGGAGATAATTTGAAATTATGTTTCAAATAAATGACTGAACTGTCTGATATGAAGTCAAGGATTTGTCACTATGCAGCAGGTTCTGAGATTTCTGATATATTAGACTGTTTAACACATGCCAACAGATAATTAATTTGTCCTGGGTAACAGTCTTCCATTCTAGGTGTAGGACCAACATCCACACCCCTTGCTATTGGTAGAGGATGCAAGCTCAAAGTAACCCCTAGTTCTGAATATTGGCAGGAGAGGCAAAGAAGATCCAACAATGAACAATAGCCGAGCAGGTTTGTGAATCTTGGGTAAATCTTGTAGATATGTGATTGTCCCTGGCAGATCTCTCCATAGGCCTGGCATTCACTAAAGGCTAACGTACATTCATGTGATCTTCCTAAAGCTCATACCATTTGACATCATTTGAGGAGGAGTTAGCTCTCATGACACAGACCAGTACCCAGTCAGCGTTCTTTTTGAATATAAGTGAGTAGCTCATTAAATTATAAGCTTTTCTGGATCTGTTTGCAATTTAAAAGTTAAGTAGTTTCTCTAAATTTCCTGAATGTGCTAAGGAATCAATTCAGATTTATGATGACATTTAAACAAAAGCTGACTTTATTTTAATCACTCAACAATTGGCAGTTGCACTTTAAATTGCCTTGGCCCTGTCTTTGGAATCCGTTCCCTTTTCCTCTACTCCTTTTTCTTCTTTTAAGCTGCTCCCTAAAACCATCCCTTTAACCAAACATTTGGTTACTTGTCTTAGTGTCTCTTTCTGTGACTCAGTGTCAAATACTGACACTGATGTGAAGCACTTATCTATTAAAGGTGCTATAAAATAGCAATTTGTTGGTTTTTGAATGCATTTCTAGCAGTAACCGGGAGTTAACTTTGCCCAGAGTTGCCAATATTTAAATCAAATGCCTCATAATTTATCTTCGTGTTAATAAGTTGAGCCAAAATAAAGTTAGTTGAAACAATTGTAATTCATGGCCTCTGGAACAACCAAAAGGTTGTTTTAGTTTCTGTTAATATGCTACACATCTATATTCTCTGGTAGTTATGTGCAAAATTAAAGGAAAGTCGCAAGATGTTTCACGGAGGCTGAATTGGCTGTTCCAGTCGAGCAACTTATGAAACTGAATAACACATTTACTGGAAACAGAGTGACAAAACTACAATGGATGTCCATTGAAAACAAAACTGGGCAATAAAAATGAACAAAGTTTCCAAAGGATTCTGAAATGCCAGGGATGATTGAAAATAAACTAGTGGCTCAATTCAAAACAGCACACAGCGGAAAATAATACAGAGTTATAGATGCATTTTGTCAATCCCCGCATTGCCCACTCACCTATCTCACCCCCCAAATCATATTTTCTTGAGTCAACAGACAATGCCAGAAACAGTGTAAACATTTTAAAAATGCATTCATCCTCATTACTTTGCTAAAATGTTTATTAAAGGCTGAATACTTGGGGAAATGCTTAGACTAGGTTACCTTCAAGAAGCATCCTGTTCTCTTGTGGTTGGTGGCATACATCTTCTGAAGATCCTCTGAGGTGACAGTTCTTCCTGAGGCACAGCAGATGTATCTTTGATCTTCTACACACAAATAGCTTTGGAGAAACTCTGCCAATAAAGCTTTATTTTCCTGTCAAAACCCTAGCTTCTTTATAGTTTTCAGACATATTTACATATTGGATAGTGTTACAAGAAAACACAAAGCTAGATAGCCTTCTTTATAGCTTTAGTGATTTTGCTTGGCATAAATCTCTTAGCAATTATCACATGGGGATAAAAGAATTGTGCAGTATCTTAAAGAGATCTCTCAGTATAATATGAGCACCAGAAAATTCAGCAGTCGCCTTTCCATTCCAGGAGCACATTCAAAGAGTTAGATAGTTGCTTGGTTGCTCAGCAGATATACAAGTGGCATACAGCTTTTAGACATTGGAATCAATGAGATCCTCATTATTCCATGTGCTGGTTTTAGTGATATCTGCCTCTAAACTGAAAACAACTACATCTGAGGTCACATGACTATGAACCAATATATTTCTCCAAACATTATTTTTCAAAAAAGAACTAAATTAAATTACATATGCAATCATTTACACCTGAAAGTTATCCAATATACATAACTTATAAAGTTGTTACTCATTAACAAAATTGTTTATTTACTGAAGTCTGAATTCTTTTCTCTGTCTCTATGCATGCATTGCGTCCAGAATCTTTGAAGCAATAAGTTATTTATTGGCATGCCTGTGATTCTTCTGTTAGCTGTTCATCTAGTATCTGCTCATTCTTGGGAAATTCTTTAGCTTCAGGGGATATATTTTCAGTTTTGGGTGCAAATGGAACTGATATCCTTGCCACATGAGAGTACTTCAACATTGGTATCATTGTCACTGATTGCTCAAAGTCAGTGAAGGCTGCTTCTTATTCTATGTCCCAATATTAGTATTCATCTCTTGCGACATCAGTTGCACATCGGTTGACACTATGATAACAACTAATTCAAGGACTTTACTAGGTAGTTCACTAATCCAACAAATTGTCACACTTCTTTTATATTCAGTGGTTGCTTCAGCTCTGCTGTGACTCTTACCCTATTTAGATCAGGGTGATGCTTTTTCACTGTCAGTACATAGAATCATAGAGATATATAGCATGGAACCAGACCCTTCGGTCCAACTTGTCCATGCCGACCAGATATCCTAACCTAATCTAATCCCATTTGGTCCATATGCCTCAAATCCCTTCCAATTCATGTATCCATCCAGATGCCGTTCAAATGTTACAGTTGTACCAGCCTCCAACACTTCCTCTTGCAGCTCATTCCAAACATTCTCTCAGGGAATCATGGGATATAAAGAGAGAGGCAGTGCAGTGAACACAGAGATTCAGTCATGGAGTTAGATAAAGCTCTTTTCACACCATCGGTATGTAAACATTACCCCTTAGGTCCCTTTTACATTTTTCCCCTCTTCCCCTAAACCTCTGCCCTCTAGTTCTGGACTTTCCCATCCCAGGGAAAAGACCTTGTCTATTTACCCTATCCATGCCCTTCATGATTTTTTAAACTTCTAAGTTCACCCTTCAGCCTCCAGGGAAAACAATGCAGCCTATTCAGCCTCTCCCCTTAGCTCAAATTTGATTAGGGATAGTCAGCATGGCTTTGTGCATGGGAAATCGTGTCTCACAAACTTGACTTTTATTTTGTTTGTTTCTTGAACTGGCCCTTCGGTCCTTGATGTTGCGCTGAACTGTGAACTAATTTAAGCCCATCCCTTACACTATCCCATTATCATCCATGTGCTTATCCAAGGCTTGTTTAAATGCCCCTAGTGTGGCTAAAATAACTAGATTGGCAGGTAGGGCATTCCATGCCCTTACCACCGTCTGAGTAAAGAAACTGCCTCTGACATCTGTCTTAAACCGATCACCCCTCAAATTTCAGCTATGCCCTCTCGTACAAGCTGACATCATCATCCCAGGAAAAAGACTTACTGTCTACCCTATCTAATCCTCTGATCATATTAATTGCCCTCTTAACCTTCTTCTATCCAATGAGAACAGACCCAAGTCTCTCAGCCTTTCCTCATAAGACTTCCCTCCAGATCAGGCACATGGAGAGCAGTGAGTTGAGGGGTGCGTAGGTTGTTATTATATTTTACATTAGGATTAAACCTCGGCACAACATCATGGGCCAAAGAGCCTGTTCTGTGCTGTACTTTTCTATGTTCTAAGTAACAAAGGGAATTGATGAGGGCAGAACATTAGACATGATCTATATGGACTTCAGTAAGGAGCTTGACAAGGTTCCCCATGGGAGGCTGGTTAGCAAGGTTATATCTCATGGAATAGAGAACTAGCCATTTGGATACAGAACTGGCTCCGAGGATGAAAACAGAGGGTGCTGGTGGAGGGTTGATTTTCAGACTGGAGGACTGTGACCAGTGGAGTGCCACAAGGATCAGTGCTGGGTCCACTACTTTTCAGCATTTATATAAATGATTTGGATATGAACATAGGAGGTGTAGTTAGTAAGTTTGCACATGACAACAAAATTGGAGGTGTTAGTGGACAGTGAAGAAGGTTACATCAGATTTCAACTGGATCTTGATCAGATGGGCCAGTGGGCTGAGAAGTTGCTGTTGGAATTTAATTTAGATAAATGCAAGGTGCTGCATTTTGGGAAAGCAAATCTTAGCAGGACTTATACATTTAATGGTAAGGTCCTAGGGAGTGTTACTGAACAAAGAGACTTTAGACTCGCAGGTAGATAAAACAGTGATGAAGGAATTTGGTATGCCTTCTTTTATTGGTCAGAGTATTGAGTACAGGAGTTAAGAGGGCATGTTGCGGCTGTACAGGATATTGGTTAGGCCACTTTTGGAATATTGTGTGTAATTCTGGTTTCCTTCCTATTGAAAAGATGTTGTGAAACTTGAAAGGATTCAGAAAAGATTTGCAAGGATTTTGCCAGGGTTGGAGGATTTGAGCTATAGGGAGAGGCTGAACAGGCTGGGGCTGTTTTCTCTGGTGTTTTGGAGGCTGAAGGGTGACCTTATGGAGGTTTATAAAATCATGAGGGGCATAGAATGGGTAAATAGATACGGTCTTTTTCCTGGGGTCGGGGAGTCCAGAACTAGTGTGCTTAGGTTTAGGCTGTCACTTTCTTGAGTAAATCCTTTCTATCCTTTGACAAAGCAGAAGGCAGAGATGCTTTAAAGGGATCTTTTTTTTCTGGATGCAGCCAGTGACTAGTCACAGGAGTTAGTGTTGCAGCCACAACTATTCAAGTTGTACATGAGCAGTCTGGATGAAGGAAGAGGGCATTATTGCTAAGTTCACAGATGACACAAAGATAGGTGGAGGGGCAGGTAGTGTTGAGCAAGTGTGGAGGTTGCAGAGGGACTTTGGCAAATGGGCATAGAAGTGGCAGATGGAATAGAATGTGGAAAAGCATGTGGTTATACATTTTGATCATAAGAATAGAAGGGTAAACAGAGAAAGGCTTCAGTTTTGGGCTTTGCATCTAAGGAAAGATGTGTTGGTGTTGGAGGGAATCCAATGGAGATTTATAAGAATGATCCCCAGGATGAAGGGTTTGTCATATGAGGAGAGGCTGAGAATTCTGAGTCTGTACTCATGGAGCTTCAAAGGATGAGGAGGTGATGTGATTGAAACTTGCAGGATACTGAGAGATTTGGATTGAGTGAAAGTGGAGAAGATTGAGTGAAAGTAGGAGAGTCTGGGACCCAGGGACACAGCCTCAGGCTAAAGGGACAACCTTTTATCAGTTCAGTCAGTCGAAGGAGGGTATCAGTGGAAGGGTACTGGTTGGTACAGCGGGAAAGGAAGAAGCGGAGGGCTTTGAGTCCTTTGTGATTGGGGATGGAGGTGTATAGGGACTGGATGTCCATGGTGTTCAGGTCCTCACCCTGAACAACTTCTCTTTCCAATCCTCCCACTTCCTCCAAACCAAAGGAGTAACCATGGGCACCCGCATGAGCCCCAGCTATGTCTCCCTCTTCATAGGATATGTGGAACACTCCATCTTCCACGGCTACACTGGCACTACCCCCCACCTTTTCCTCCGCTACATCGATGACTGTATCGGCGCTGCCTCGTGCTCCCACGAGGAGGTTGAACTGTTCATCCACTTTACCAACACCTTCCACCCTGACCTCAAATTCACTTGGACCGTCTCAGGCTCCTCCCTCCCCTTCCTAGACCTGTCCATTTCTATCTCGGGCGACCGAATCAACACGGACATTTACTATAAACCGACTGACTCCCACAGCTACCTAGATTACACCTCCTCCCACCGTGCCCCCTGTAAAAACGCCATCCCAAATTCCCAATTCCTTCGTCTCCGCCGCATCTGCTCCCTGGAGGACCAGTTCCAATACCGTACAACCCAGATGGCATCCTTCTTCAAAGACTGCAATTTCCCCCCAGATGTGATCAACGATGCCCTCCACCGCATCTCCTTCACCCTTGAGCCCTGCCCCTCCAACAGCCACCAGGACAGAACCCCACTGGTTCTCACCTACCACCCCACCAACCTCCATATACAGCGTATCATCCGCCGTCATTTCCGCCACCTCCAAACAGACCCCACCACCAGGGATATATTTCCCTCCCCCCCATCAGCGTTCCGAAAAGACCACTCCCTCCGTGACTCCCTCGTCAGGTCCACACCTCCCACCAACCCAACCTCCACTCCTGACACCTTCCCCTGCAACCGCAAGAAATGCAAAACTTGCGCCCACACCTCCCCCCTTACTTCCCTCAGAGGCCCCAAGGGATCCTTCCATATCCGCCACAAATTTACCTGCACCTCCACACACATCATTTACTGCATCCGCTGCACCCGATGTGGCCTCCTCTATATTAGGGAGACAGGCCTCCTACTTTCGGAATGTTTCAGAGAACACCTCTGGAAAACCCGGACCAACCAACCCAACCACCCTGTGGCTCAACACTTCAACTCCCCCTCCCACTCCACCAAGGACATGCAGGTCTTTGGACTCCTCCATCGCCAGACCATAACAACACAAGGTTGGAGGAAGAGCGCCTCATCTTTCGCCTAGGAACCCTCCAACCACAAGGGATGAACTCAGATTTCTCCAGTTTCCTCCTTTCCCCTCCCCCCACCTTGTCTCAGTCAAATCCCTCGAACTCAGCACTGCCTTCCTAACCTGCAATCTTCTTCCTGACCTCTCCACCCCCACCCCACTCCAGCCTATCACCCTCAGCTTGACCTCCTTCCACCTATCGCATCTCCAACGCCCCTCCCCCAAGTCCCTCCTCCCTACCTTTTATCTTAGCCTGTTGGCACACTTTCCTCATTCCTGAAGAAGGGCTTATGCCCGAAATGTCGATTCTTCTGCTCTTTGGATGCTGCCTGACCTGCTGCGCTTTTCCAGCAACACATTTTCAGCTATTGACTCTCAACAGTGAGATTCTCACTTATTTGTATCAACTCAGACTGAGAATTAAACTGGGATTAAATGTGGGAAACCATAAGCAGCAGAGTATGCACTGCCTTTCCTGTAAAATGACTCTAAAATAATACCCTGACTCCTTTCAAAATGCTTGTGGCACATCAACAAAATCACTCAGTTAGTTTGTTGTGCATGTGATCCATCAGTTTACCCACACACTGTAGGAAGAAGTCAACATTTCAAGTTGCCATCGAACAACACGAGTAGCATGCTTATTTTATTTAAGTTATTTAAAGGAGCTATTTTGAGGACTTATTTACAGTACAGATTGGCACAGTCTCATTCTGTGCTTAAGAACTTTGCTAATAGCCATCTTGGGTGAACAGAAGGGTAAGGGATTCTCCCAGTATCTCAGCTAAATTTAATACTTTGAATAACACATCAAACACATTATGTCCATATACATATTTATTTCAATTCTATATATGGGTCCTTTCCATATCTTATACCTGGCATTACACTTCAATGTTTAAGTGGCTTTTAGATACATGGAATATTTTGAGATGGCAATAATTGCTGTAGAAACACAAATATTTTATTCTTTCATTGAAGAAAATTATTGAAAAGCTGAAAGGTAACATTACATTGTGGCAAACTAGGAATTAATAATGCAAAGGTTTGATAAACTTGAAATCAGCTTATTTTATTTCTTACTTTTTTCTTTCCTTTCCACTATTTTCCTTTTGATTACGCCTAGCTGTTACTCCCCCTTCCCAGAAGAGGGATTATGCTTGGTTATGAGACTGAATTCAGTGAGGATACATTGCCAAAGTTGCCTTGAATGGTGAGATTTTCTGCTGTTGCAATCAGGTCTTGAATTAACCATACAATTCTCTGGGAATAAGCACAATAGGTTAACTAGGGAGAGAATAGGGCCCCTCAAAGATTGGTAAGGCAGACTTTGTGTGGAGCGGCAGGAGATGATAGAGATACTAAATGAGTATTTTGCATCAGTGTTTATTGTGGAGAAGGACATGGAACATATATAATATGGGGAAATAGATGGTGAGAACTTGAAAAATGTCCATACTACAGAGGAGGTGGTGCTAGATGTCTTGAAACGCATAAATGTGGATAAATCCCCAGGACCTGATCAAGTGTACCCACGGAGTCTGTGGGAAGCAAGGGAAGTGATTCCTGGACCCCTTGCTGAGATATTTATATCATCAATAATCACAGGTGAGGTGTCGCAAGGCTGAGGTTGACTAATGTGGTGTCACTATTTAAGAAAGGTGGCAAGGACAAGCCAGGGAACTATAGACCGGTGAGCCTGACATCGGTGGTGGGCAAGTTGTTGGAGGGAATCCTGAGGGACAGGATGCACATGTATGTGGGAAGGCAAGAATTGATTAGGAATAGTCAACATGGCTTTGTGCGTAGGAAATCATTGTCGCACAAGCTTGATAGAGCTTTTTGAAGAAGTAACAAAGTGGATTGATGAGGGCAGAGTGTTAGACATGATCGATATGGACTTCAGTAAGGCGTTCGACAAGGCACTCCATTGGGTACTAGTTAGCAAGGTTAGATATCATGGAATACAGGAAGAACTTGCTATTTGGATACAGAACTGGTTTGAGGGTAGAAGACAGAGGGTGGTGGCGGAGGGTTGATTTTCAGACTGGAGGTCTGTGACCAGTGGTGTGCCGCAAGGATCAATGTTGGGTCCACTACTTTTCATCATTTACATAAATGATTTGGATATGAACATAAGAGGTGTAGTTAGTAAGTTTGCAGATGACACCAAAATTGGAGGTGTAGAGGACAGCGAAGAAGGTTACCTTAGGTTACAACAAGATCTTGATCGGATGGGCCAGTGGGCTGAGAAGTGGCAGATGGAGTTTAATTTAGATAAATGCGAAGTACTGCATTTTGGGAAAGCAAATCTTAGCAGGACTTATACACTTAATGGTAAAGTCTTAGGGAGTGTTGCTGAACAAAGAGACCTTGGAGTGCAGGTTCATAGTTCCTTGAAAGTGGAGTCGCAAGTAGATAGGGTAGTGAAGAAGGTTTTAGATTAGATTAGATTAGACTTACAGTGTGGAAACAGGCCCTTCGGCCCAACAAGTCCACACCGACCCGCCGAAGCGCAACCCAGCCATACCCCTACATTTACCCCTTACCTAACACTACGGGCAATTTAGCTTAGCCAATTCACCTGACCCACACATCTTTGGACTGTGGGAGGAAACCGGAGCACCCGGAGGAAACCCACGCAGACACGGGGAGAACGTGCAAACTCCACACAGTCAGTCGCCTGAGTTTGTAATACTGCATACAGTTCTGGTCACCACATTACCAAAAGGATGTGAATGCATTGGAGAGAGTGCAGAGGAGGTTCACCAGGATGTTGCCTGGTATGGAGGGTGCTAGCTATGAGGAGAGGTTGAGTAGATTAGGATTATTTAATTGGAAAGAAGGGGGTTGAGGGGGGACCTGATTGAGGTCTGCAAAATCATGAGAGGTACAGACAGGATGGATAGCAAGAAATGTTTTCCCAGAGTGGGGGACTCAATTACATAGAACATAGAACATAGAAGGATACAGCGCAGTACAGGCCCTTCGGCCCTCGATGTTGCGCCGACCGAATCCTACCTAACCTATACTAGCCCAATAACGTCCAAATGCCTATCCAATGCCCGCTTAAATGACCATAAAGAAGGAGAGTTCACCACTGATACGGGCAGGGCATTCCATGAACTCACAACCCGCTGTGTGAAGAATCTACCCCTAACATCTGTCCTATACCTACCACCCCTTAATTTAAAGCTATGTCCCCTAGTAACACCTGACTCCATTAGCGGTAAAAGGTTCTTAGTATCTACCCTATCTAAACCCCTAATCATCTTATACACTTCTATCAGATCTCCCCTAAACCTTCTCTTCTCCAATGAGAACAGCCCCAAGTGCCTCAGCCTTTCCTCATAAGATTTTCCTACCATTCCAGGCAACATCCTGGTAAACCTCCTCTGCACTCGTTCTAAAGCTTCCACATCCTTCCTATAGTATGGCGACCAAAACTGCACACAATACTCCAGATGAGGCCTCACCAGAGTCTTATACAACTGCAACATGACCTCAGGACTCCGGAACTCAATTCCTCTGCCAATAAAGCCCAGTACACCATATGCCTTCCTCACAGCACTATTTACCTGGGTGGCAACTTTCAGAGATCTGTGTACATGGACACCAAGATCCCTCTGCTCATCCACACTACCAAGTAGCCTACCATTAGCCCTGTAATCCATCATCTTGTTATTCCTACCAAAGTGAACGACTTCGCACTTAGCTACATTGAATTCCATTTGCCACATTTCCGCCCAGCTCTGCAACTTATCTATATCCCGCTGTAACCTACCACTTCCTTCCTCACTATCCACAACTCCACCGACTTTTGTGTCATCCGCAAACTTGCTTACCCAGCTTTCAAGTCCTTCCTCTAGATCATTTATAAAGATAACAAAAAGCAATGGTCCCAAAACAGATCCTTGTGGTACACCGCTAGTAACTGCGCTCCAAGATGAACATAATCCATCAACTACTACCCTCTGTCTCCTTCCAGCCAGCCAATTCCTAATCCAAACCTCTAATGTATCCTCAATGCCATACCTCCGTAGTTTTAGCATTAGCCTACCATGGGGAACCTTATCGAACGCCTTACTAAAATCCATATACACAACATCTACTGCTTTACCCTCGTCCACTTCCTTAGTCACCTTCTCAAAGAACTCAATAAGGTTTGTGAGGCACGACCTGCCCTTCACAAAACCATGCTGGCTATCCCTGATCACGTTATTCCTACCCAGATGTTCATAAATCTTATCCCTTACCATTCTCTCTAAGACTTTGCCCACCACTGAAGTCAGACTCACTGGCCTATAGTTACTAGGGCTATCCCTACTCCCTTTCTTGAACAATGGGACCACATTCGCTATCCTCCAGTCCTCTGGTACTATTCCCGTAGACAATGACGACATAAAAATCCAGGCCAATGGCTCTGCTATCTCCTCCCTAGCTTCCCATAGGATCCTGGGGTAAATGCCATCAGGCCCAGGAGACTTATCTATATTCATCCTTTCCAATATTCCCAAAACCTCTTCCCTGCATATTTCCAGGGCATCCATTCTAATTATTTGTGATTCCATATTCACATCAGCAACAGTGTCCTGTTCCTGAGTGAATACTGATGAAAAGTACTGATTTAATGTCTCTCCAATCTCCTCCGCCTCCACACACAACTTCCCACTACTATCCTTGACTGGACCGATACCTACCCTAGTCATCGTTTTATTCTTGACATACCTATAGAAAGCCTTTGGGTTTTCCCTAATCCTACCAGCTAAAGACTTTTCATGTCCCCTTCTCGCTTCTCTTAGCTCCCTCTTTAGCTCCTTCCTGGCTACCTTATAACTCTCAATCGCCCCTACTGAACCTTCACGCCTCATCTTTACATATGCCGCCTTCTTCCCTTTCACAAGGGACTCCAATTCCTTACTAAACCACGGCTGCCTCACAAGGCCCTTTACACCATGCCTGACTGGTACATACCTATCGAGGACACGCAGTAGCTGCTCCTTGAACAATCCCCACATCTCATTAGTGTTCTTCTCTTGAAGCCTGTTTTTCCAATCCACACATCCTAAGTCATGCCTCACTGCATCATAATTTCCCTGCCCCCAGCTATAACTCTTGCCCTGCGGCGCACGATTATCCCTCTCCATTACTAAAGTGAAAGTCACCGAGTTGTGGTCACTGTCCCCAATTATTTGGGGTCACGAGCTTAAAGTGAGAGGAAAAGTTTAGGGAAGATATGTGTGGAAGATTCTTCACACTGAGGGTGATAGGTGCCTGAAATGCATGCTAGCGGATGTGGTAGGGGCGGAAACAGTAGCGGCATTTAAGATGTATCTGGACAGATACATCAATGGGCAGGGAGACGAGAGATACAGATCCTTAGGAAATAGACGGCAGATTTAGATCGAGGATCTGGATTGGCGCAGGCTTGGATCCAGACAGTTTTTGTTCTTAGGAGAACTGACCACTCCCCTTTCATTGTACAAGTGTTTCTTGAAAGTCTTCTGCCTGAGGCAGTTTCTGTTAGCTTTTATCAAATTGGCCCTAAAACCCTTCACCTCCAAACGTTTTGGAGTCTGTGTTGTTTATGACCTCTCTGAAAAAAAGCCAAGGACAACCTAACCTTGCTAAAACAAAAAAAACTATAATAACCAGGTTTCTTTGTGAACATAATTATATATTTACCATAAACTTAAATAAAGGAGCAATGTTTGGTTAACATGGATTAACATAAATAGAAGCCCTACAGTATGGAAGAGGCCAATCGGGCCATCCAGTCTGCACTGACCCTCTGAACAGCATCATACCCAGCCCCAAACCCCAATCCTACAACTGACCATGGCTCATCCATCAAGCCTGCCTATCCCTGGACACTACAGATAATTTAGCATGATCAATCCGCCTAATCTGCACATCTTTGGACTTGGGAGGAAACCCAAGGAACTATGGGGAGAACATGCAAACTCCACACAGACAGTTAACCAAGGATAGAATCAAACCCACGCCCCTGATGCTGACCGGCAACAGTGTTAACCATTGAGTGGCCATGAATATAGAAGTATAAAATGTTTATCTCTTTAAATACAACAAAATTGCAAAAACACACACAAATATGTCCGGAAAAGAGTATTTTAAAGAAACAGATTTTGGTTGCTTTGATTTTGCAGAGATTGGTTTTCTGAAATTGCACTTTGACCAATGTATTATTCTTGAAGGCAAAAGGATAAAGTACAAGATGTTCTAGAGTCTGTTTCTGTGTTCTGGCATGTGGTCAAATCACTAATAATGCATTGTTGTCTGTGAAGTCTTGAAGACATCACTTGCCTAGGAACAGAAATAGAAGATTTTCATTTCAGGAATGGAAAAGATCAGTTGGGCGGCTTGTTCATAGCAAACCTCCCTCCAACTCAACTTACGTTTAGTAGGCTTCATCGCAACTCAACAAAACAAAGCAAGCACTTCTCTCGCCAAGCTTTAGCTTCCACTTTCCCTGGTCTGCTGAGATTACACCAGATATCAATCAGCTAAAACTAATAACAAAATGCACCCAATGTTACTTATTAAAGGTAAGTATGCAACAAAATATACTGCAAAATCTTACCCATATAATATTTACAATCATAAGTGAACGTTTATGAGGACTTGTTCAAGAATCAGACCAGAACAGGTAATTAGCTTGATCGATCTCTACCTCCTGAGTTAGCTAACTATACTGGAGACTAGATTAGAGTGGTGCTGGAAAATTACAGCAGGTCAGGCAGTATTCAAGGAGCAGGAAAATCGACGTTTCGGGCAAAAGCCCTTCATTAGGAATGGAGGCAGGAATGGAGGGATCTCTCCACCCTGCAGGCCTCCTGCCTCCATTCCTGATGAAGGGCTTTTGCCTAAAACGTCGATTTTCCTTCTCCTCGGATGCTGCCTGACCTGCTGTGCTTTTCTAGCACCACTCTAATCTAGAGTCTAGTTTCCATCATCTGCAGTCCTCACTTTTGCCTAACTATACTGTGAGTCAGGCATTTTTAATACTCTTTCAATATAAAGAAGCTGTGCATTCAATTTTCTGCACTGTTCAGTCTCTCACAAATGATTGGTTCGACCACAGACAACATCTCAAACATGTCATGTTTCTACATTGTTTTCATCAATTAGCCTCTTAAGACTTACTTGTGTCTCCCTGGAAAGAGGCTTATAACTTGCTTTTAACAAACTTTGACTTCAGCTTCAGCTTGCTCACATTTTATTTCATTCGATCAATTGTATGATATTTACACAGCACACTTCTATAACAACTGCAAATATAGCTGAAAAATAGTCCACATTGTCACATTTGACTCATTCTGTTGGTTTTAATCAGAAAACAGTTTTTTCCAGAGTTACTGTGACAGTTCAGTCCACTACTGCTATGTGACAATATTGATGCAAACAAATTTCTTCAGTGAAACACAAAACCGTATGAAAACCATAGCCTTTCCAATCATTGGGTCATCACCAGACTTCTTCTGTTTTCTCTCATTTCATTTAATTCTATTTCAGATAATCCAGCACATTTTAGATTAAGCCACTGTTCAAAAACAGCCCAGTAGGGTCTACAGCAAAACAAGCAGTTATCACCAGTCACATGAGTTTAAAGAAGCCTTGGTAAGAGAAATTTCCAATGAACATGGTGAATTGTCAATGATCTTGTTTAAAGAAACCACTTCAGGTAGCTCCACAAATCTTGAAATAACAATCTTTTAAAGTTTCAGCCCTCCAAGTGATATTAACTACAATTGTAACAATATATTGCTCCAAACGCCTATTAGACTAATACAACAATATAACATCCAACTGACACCCTTCTCCCTGAGCAACCCCCTTCTCCCACCTTGATCAAAGCCATATTTCCTTACATCCCAAATGGCATACCTGGTCATATTCAATAATTTCTTATTCCCTGTAATCAACGCACCTTTGCATGCCCCATGCTCAACCAAATGCAACTGATGCTGCAGTTTTCACTGAGAGTCTCCTGGTCTGACTAGATGTCTAAGGCTGCCAATCAGGTTGGTCTGAAGACAAAATCAGTGACGTCCTGGACACAATATAGCAATAAATATCATAGAGTGTGAGGAATCCCAAACTGTCAGTTGTCAACATCTTTCTGACTGACACACCACTTACAGATCAGTTAAATAAAAATTATTATTCTTGATTTTCCACCCATGGCCCTTACAAAAGATTGTTCCTGTTGAATGAACAAGACAATGAAAATTTCTTGAATTTGCTGAAAGAATTAAAATCCTGGGAGTGGCTTTCAGTAAATGAAGAAAATGAAGTCACATGGTGTGCAAGGTGTTTGAGTTAGGTGGGTAAAGAAGTGGTGGAGCAACAGGAGACAGAGAGTAGTAGTTAAAAGAAGTTTCTTGAAATGGAGAAAGGTGACCAGTGGTGTTCCAAAGGGATCTGTACCAGGGCCATTGTTGTTTGTGATATACATAAGTGATCTGGGAGAGGGTATTGGTGGTCTGATCAGTAAGTTTGCAGATGACATGAAGATTGGTGGAGTAGCAGAAAGCATAGGAGACTGTCAAAGAATACAGGAGAATATAGATGGATTGGAGAGTTGGTGGAGAAGTGGCAGATGGAGTTCAATCTGGGCAATTGTGAGGTGATGCATTTTGGAAGCTCTCATTCTCGAGTGAACTATACTATAAAAGGAAGAGTCTTGGGAAAACATGATGAGTAGAGACATCTGGGAGTTCAGGTCCATTGTACCTTTCAGGTGGCTGCACAAGTGGATAGAGTCGGCAAGAAGGCATATGGCATGCTTGCCTTCATCGGACGGGGTATCAAGTATAAGAGCTGGCAAGTCATGTTAAAACTATACAAGATTTTGTATCGGCCGCATTTAGAATACTGCGTACAGTTATGGTCACCACATTACCAAAACGATGTGGACGCTTTGGAGACGGTGCAGAGAAGGTTTTTGAGGATGTTGCCTGGGATGGAAGGTGCTAGCTATGAAGAGAGGTTGAGTAGGTTAGGATTCTATTTCATTAGAAAAAAGGAGATTGAGGGGGGACTTGATTGAGGGCTATAAAATCATGAAGGGTAAAGACGGGGTGAATAAAGATAAGCTTTTTCCCAAAGTGAGAGATTCAGTAACAAGAGGTCATGCATTCAAGGTGAAAGGAGAAAAGTTTAAGGGGGATACACATGGAAAGTACTTCACACAGAGGGTGGTGGGTGTCTGGAATGCGTTGCCAGCAAAGGTAGTAGAGGCAGGCACAGTGGGTTCATTTAAGGTGCATCCATGAGTACGTGGGGAGCAGAGGGACACAGATCCTTAGGAATTGGGCGATAGGTTTAGACAGTGGATTTGGATCGGCGCAGGCTTTGAGGGATGAAGGGCCTATTCCTGGGCAGCAAATTTTCTTTGTTCTTCCTTCTTTGTTCTTAACGAGCAAGGCTGGTGATTTGGAATTTTACTCTGACCTCTCCATGTTGAACAAATAATGCCCCTTTTGCAGCTAAATGATAGCTATACATTATTTCCATACATTTTCATACGTTGGAGTTAAGAGCTCCATCAACAGACACATCAACCTGGACCCCACATACAAACTACTACAGCTGAAACTGACACCCGGAAGGGGTAAGAACAAACCACTATAAATACCGGAAGAAACATCAAAGCAGCGCTTCACAGGAGGCTCCAATAGCACTGATGATGTTCCCTAGCCAGGGAACGAAACGTTTGCAGCAAAAACTTCCAGCTCGGCGAACAGAACCACAACAACGGACACCCGAGCTACAAATCTTCAACCAGACTTTAAGGAGTTAAGAGCAGATGTAGGCCTCATGTCCCCTTCAGTTGATTCATTCAGTAAGATCTTAGGTGATCTGATAACTTCACATGCCTGCCTTACTCCTTGCTTATCAAGAATCCAACAAATCGCAGCCTTAAAAATAATTAAGGACTCTATTTTTCATCCATTTTAAGGAATAGAGTTCCAAAGACTCTCTTTTTTAGACTAGATTAGACTTACAGTGTGGAAACAGGCCCTTCGGCCCAACAAGTCCACACCGACCCGCCGAAGCGCAACCCAGCCATACCCCTACATTTACCCCTTACCTAACACTACGGGCAATTTAGCTTGGCCAATTCACCTGACCCGCACATCTTTGTGACTGTGGGAGGAAACCGGAGCACCCGGAGGAAACCCACGCAGACACGGGGAGAACGTGCAAACTCCACACAGTCAGTCGCCTGAGTCGGGAATTGAACCCGGGTCTACAGGCGCTGTGAGGCAGCAGTGCTAACCACTGTGCCACCGTGCCGCCCCGTGCTCTTCTTTGGAACTTTGTGAGAAAAATAATCTCCTTATTTCTGCCTTAAGTAGGAGACTTCTTATTTTTAAACAGTGGCCCCTAGTTCTTGATAATTCTACAAGATGAAAAATTCTTTCCGTATCCACCCTATCAAGGCCCCTCAGGATCTTACATGTTTCAAACAAGTCAGCTCTTTCACTCCCAAACACCAATCAATACAAACCTAGTCTATTCAACCTTTCCTCACATGGTAACCTAACCATTTCATGCATTTGTGGGGAAAATCTTTTCCTAATGCGTCCAACGCATTTACATCCTTACCTAAATAAGGAAACCAGCACTATATACAATACTCCAGGTGTGGTATTATTAACAGTGGCCTATAGAACAGAAGCATAATGTCTTCAAGTTTATATTCAATTCCCCTCACACTAAGCAGTAAAGTTCTCTTAGCTTACAAAGAACAAAGAAAATTTACATCCCAGGAACACAGATCTCTGAAAGTTGCCACCCAGATAAATAGTGCTGTGAAGAAGGCATATGGTGTACTGGGCTTTATTGGTAGAGGAATTGAATTCCGGAGTCCTGAGGTCATGTTGCAGTTGTATAAGACTCTGGTGCGGCCTCATCTGGAGTATTGTGTGCAGTTTTGGTCGCCATACTATAGGAAGGACGTGGAGGCATTGGAACGAGTGCAGAGGAGGTTTACCAGGATGTTGCCTGGCATGGTAGGAAGATCGTATGAGGAAAGGCTGAGGCACTTGGGGCTGTTCTCATTGGAGAAAAGAAGGTTTAGGGGAGATTTGCTAGAGGTGTACAAGATGATTAGGGGTTTAGATAGGGTTTACAGTGAGAACCTTTTTCCGCTAATGGAGTCAGCTGTTACTAGGGGACACAGCTTTAAATTAAGGGGTGGTAGGTATAGGACAGATGTTAGGGGTAGATTCTTTACACAGCGGGTTGTGAGTTCATGGAATGCCCTGCCAGTAGCAGTGGTGGACTCTCCCTCTTTATGGTCATTTAAGGGGGCATTGGATAAGCATATGGAAGTTATTGGGCTAGTGTAGGTTAGGTAGGCTTCGGTCGGCGCAATATCGAGGGCCGAAGGGCCTGTACTGCGCTGTATTTTTCTATGTTCTATGTTCTATGTTCTAACAGGCCCTTTGGCCCTCCAAGCCTGAGCCGATCCAAATCCACTGTCTAAACCTGTCGCCCAATTCCTAAGCATCTGTATCCCTCTGCTCCCCACCTACTCATGCATCTGTCCAGATGCATCTTAAATGAATCTACCGTGCCTGCCTCTACTACCTTTGCTGGCAACGTGTTCCAGACGCTCACCACCCTCTGTGTGAAGTATTTGCCGTGTGTATCCCCCTTAAACTTTTCACCTCTCACCTTGAAAGTGTGAACTCTAGTTATGGAATCCCTCATCCTGGGAAAAAGCTTATCTCTATCTACCCTGTCTATCTCCTTCATGATTTTGTAGACCTCAATCAGGTCCCCACCAATCTCCTTTTTTTCCAATGAAAACAAACCTAACCTACTCAACTTCTCTTCATAGCTAGCACCTTCCATACGAGGCAACACCCTCGTAAACATTTTCTGCACCATCTCCAAAGCATCCACATCTTTTTGGTAATGTGTCGACCAGAACTGTACACAGTATTCTAAATGCAGCCGAACCAATGTCTTGTACACTTTTAACATGACTTACCAGCTCTTATACTTAATACCCCGTCCGATGAAGGCAAGCATGCCATATGCCTTCTTGACCATTCTATCCACCTATGCAGCATCCTTCAGGGTACAATGGACCTGCACTCCCAGATCTCTCTGCTCATCAACTTTTCCCAAGGCTCTTTCGTTCATTGTATTATTCGGTTTAGAATTAGACTTGTCTAAATGCATGACCTCGCATTTGTCTGGATTGAGCTCCATCTGCCACTTTTCCGCCTAACTGTCCAGTCTATCCATATTCTCCTGTATTCTTTGACAGTCCCTTATGCTTTATGCTACTTCACCAATTTTCATGTCATCTGCAATGATTTCCCGATTACTTGTTATATCTGCGCATTAACCTTTATAAGGCATGCACTGCGAGTTATAGAAAGACCAGGTCCTTCTGCAGCCAGATATTTGAAATCTCTCACAATTTAGATCATTTGGTTCTTTTTATTCTTCGTGTCACAATGGATCATTTTACAATTTTGCATTGTGTAATCTATTTGCCAGATATTTACCCAGTCATTTAATCTATCCAAATCCCTTTGCAGCCTTGTTATATCCTCTTCACAACTTACATTCCTAACTATCGTCAGCAAATTTAACAACTATTCCATTGGTCCCTTCATCCAAGTTGAGGCCCAGCACTGATGCTAGTGACACACGATTTATTACATCTTGGCAAACAGAAAATGATCCATTTATGCCTGCTTCTGTTTTCTGTTGGCTAGCCAATCCTCTATCCATGGTAATATTATTACCTTCTTCACCATGAGCTTTTGTTTTTTGCAATATTCTTTGATGTAGCACCTTATCAACCATCTTTTGGAAATCTAAGGACCTGTCTATCTACTTGTCCCCCTTTATCCACACACGTTACTTTTTCAAATAACTCCATTAAATTGGTTAAACATGATTTTCCTTTCATAAAACCACTTTGACTCTCCAATTACTTTCATTTTTTTCTAAATGCCCTATTTTAACTTCTTTAGTAATAGTTTCAAACATGTTCCCTCTGTCAGATATAAAGCTAACTGGCCAGTAGTTTACTGCTGTCTGTCTCCCTCCCTTTTTGAATAAAAGAATCATATTCAGCATTTTCCAATCTAGTAGAACTTTCCAGGAATCTTGGGAATTTTGGAAATTGAAGCCGACACATCAATAACCACACGTCTTTTATGTCTTGACGTTGAAGTCCCATCAGGACCCAGGGAATTGTTAAACTATAGCTCCAACAAATGGCTTTGTTCCACCTCACCAATGATTGTCAGCCAGAGAGTGGTGGGTCTGTGGAATTCATTGCCACAGAGCGCAGTGGAGGCCAGAACGTTGGGTGACTTCAAGTCAGAGATTGATAAATTCTTGATCTCGCAAGGAATTAAGGGATACGGGGAGAGTGCAGGTAAGTGGAATTGAAACGCCCATCAGCCATGATTAAATGGAGGAGTGGACTCGATGGGCTGAATGGCCTTGCTTCCACTCCTATGTCTTATAATCTTATGGTTAATTGTTTGTTTTCTTTTCTCCCTTCTACTTCCTGATTTATAAATACTTCTGCAATAATTCTTGCAACCTCTACATTGAAACTGATGAAAAATCCCCATTGAATGAATTTAATATTTCTTTATTTTCCATTATTAATTCCCAAGACTCACTTTGTGTACTCATTCCCTGTTTACATATTTATCTGTTTTTATCTATATCTGCTGTTATATTCCTTTTACTTTGCTTGAGAAGTAAGTAGCTCTGTCAATGAGCTTCATTGATCATTTTGTTATTTGTTATACTTACCAGTACAATTCAATTTTTTTGACTGAAGGAAAATTATGTTCAGCCTGCATTTTGATTGGTAGTTTCTAAAACCTGTAAAATAAATAGAATTATTAACACATCCTTTGTAAAAATTGAAACATGTGGCCCATAGCTGCAACCATTTGGCAATTTGCAATAACAAAGTCCGAAAGTCATTTTTTTATTGTTGCTGCTATTGCTGAGAAGCCAGCCCTCAAATATTGTGAGTGTCTTTAATATAGAGAACAGAGATGAATGAGACAGAATCAAAGAATAAAGTTTGGAATCCAAATAGTTCACACACTCAAACAAAAACAACATCTCAAGACACTTTAATACTCAGAATGAAATGTGGTTATCTTTAGCCTCATTGCTGGCAGTTCTCATAAACTACAGCTATCCTAGGACTCTGTGGCTTGGACCCTTTCCAATTATTCTGTATTCTTCCAGCTTCATTGGCTGAGAGATTGAGAAAACGCGGTCTATATCCTCTTGAGTTTTAAAGAATGAGAGGTGAATTCATTGAAACTTACAAAATTTTTGCAGAATATAACAAAGGATGTAGATAAAATGTTTCCCCTGATTGATGAGTCCAGAATTATGGAATATAAGCTCAAAATAAAATAATAGATCATTTAAGAACTGAGACGAAGAGAAATTTCTTCAGTAAGAATGCAACGAATCTTTGGAATTCTGTATCCCAACGATTGTGGAAGCTTAATCATAAACATTTACAAGACGGGAATCAATAACTTTCCATAGCCTAATGACATCAAATGATATGGAAATAGTTTAGGCAAGTTGGATAATTGTATGGCAGCAGGCTCAACAGGCTGAATGGTTTAATTCTGCTCCTATCTCTACATAGTTCACTATTTCCCAATACAATGGCTTCAAGATCATAAAGTACAATTTGAAATCACTTTGTAAATTTACCCCCACAAGATTTGATAATTAAAAACAGGAAGTGCAGCTGTGATAGCATCTGTGGAGGAAGAAACAGTGTCAACATTTTGTATCCAATCTGACTCTTCTTCAGAACTCTGATTAACATTTTTTCCCACTTGTATACTCAATTTTCTGACACAAAATTTTTGCTTTTGTTTTCTCCCTTATGGATCTGCCTTCTAAAATCACTTTGTTCTCTTGATTCTCTGCCTGCCCTCAAAGGATTTCTGAAAACACTTCTTCAACCTTGTCCTCAACCTTTACATTATGTCATTAAGAGGCATCTCCAACAAGGTGGTGTACCCTCAGTGCTGGGCAGAAACACAATCACAGAATCACATTATTACAGTGCAGAAGGAGGAAAATTCTGGAAACAGAATTTTCAGATTATTAGGCCATAAGACCATAAGACATAGGAACAGAAATGAGACCATTCAGCCCATCAAGTCTGCTCTACCATTCAATCATGGCTGATAAGTTTCTCCATCCCATTCTCCTGCTTTATCCCTCTAATCCTTGATCCCCTTGATACTCAAGAACCTATCTATCTCAGCCAAAAAGTGTGGCACTGGGAAAGGAATGAAGATCTGGAATTCCTGATGAAGAGCTTATGCTTGAAACCTCAACTCTCCTGCCCCTCAGATGCTGCCTGACCTGCTGTACTTTTTCAGTCCACACTTTTTGACTCTGATCTCCAGCATCTGCAGTCGTCACTTTCTCCTGACCTATCTCAGTCTTAACTGTATTCAATGACCTGACAGCCTTCTGTGGCAATGAATTCCCTAGATTCACCACTCTCTGACTGAAGAGGTTTCTTCTTATTTCTGTTCCAAAAGGACTTCCCTTTATACTAAGGCTATGCCCTTGGGTCCTAGTCTCTCCTGCCAATGGAAACATCTTCCCAATATCCACGCTGTCCAGGCCATTCAGTATTTTGTAAGTTTCAATCAGATTCCCCCACATCCTTTTAAACACCATCGAGCATAGACCCAGAGTCCTCAAACATTCCTTAGATGTTAAGCTTTCCATTCCTGAGACCATTCTCACGAACCTCCTCTGAATACGCTCCAGGGCCAGTACATCCTTCCTGAGATATGGGGCCCAAAACTGCGCACAATACTCTAAATGTGGTCTGACCAGAGCAATTTGGAGTCTCAGAAGTACATTCCTGGTTTTATATTCAACTCCTGTCAAAATAAATGCCATCATTGTATTTGGTTTCCTAACAACTGAATCAACCTGCAAGTTTACCTTGAAAGAATCCTGGATGAGAACTCCCAAGTCTCTTTGCTCTTCAGATTTCTGAATTTTCTCCCCATTTAGAAAATAGTCCATGTCTCTATTCTTCCTACCAAAATGCATGACCTCTCACACTTTCCCATGTTGTACTCCATCTATCACTTCTTTGCCCACTCTCCTAACCTGTCCAAATCCTTCTGCAGCCTCCCCACTTCTTTAATGCTACGTGTCACTCTACACATCTTTGCATCATTTGCAAACTTAGCCAGAATACCCTTCATCTAGATTGTTTATGTATAAAGTGAAAAGTTGTGGTCCCAACATTGAGCCTTGCAGAACATCAGTTGCCACTGGCTGTCATCATGAGAAGGACCCTTTTATCTCCACTCTCTGCTTTCTGTCTGACAGCCAGGCTTCTATCCATGCTAACATTTTGCCTCTGACACCTTGGCCTCTCAGTAGCCTCCTGTATAGCACCTTTGCAAAGGCCTTCTTGAAGTCTAGATAGATAACACCTATAGGCTCTCCTTGCTCTAACATGTTTGTTACTTCCTCAAATAATTCTAGCAGATTTGTCAAGCATGCTCTCCACGTGATGAAACCATGGTGACTTTGCCCTATTTTACCATACACTTGCAAGCATTCAGAAATCTCATCCTTCGCAATGGATTCCAGGATCTTACCCATGACCAAGGTTAGGCTAATCGGTCGATAATGTTTGTCTTTTGTCTTATTCCCTTTTTAAACAGGAGTATCATGTTAATGATTTTCCAGACCTCTGGGACCCTCCCTGACTCTAGCGATTCCTGAATGATCACCACTAACGCCTCCACTATCTCCTCAGCTATCTCCCTTAGAACTCTGGGGTATACTCCATCTGGTCCATTTATTCACCTTCAGGCCACTCTCCTTCTCCTTGGTGATGGTCACCATACTAAGCTCTGCCCACTCACTTTCTTGAATTTTTGGGAAATTACTCATGTTTTCCACCATAAAGACAGATGCAAAGTAATTATTCAGTTTCTCAGCCATTTCCTTCTTCCCAACTATTATCTCTCCAGTATCATTTTCCAGTGACCCAATGTCGACTTGCCCTTTATATAGCTAAAGAAACTCTTACAGTCTTCTTCTATATTACTGGCTAGCTTACCCTCATATTTAATCTTGTCCCTCCTTATTTCTTTTTTAGTTGCCCTCTGATGGTCTTTGTAAACTTCCCAATCCACAAGAAGCCCTTCACCACATCATATGATTTTGCTTTTATTTATATGCTATCACAGACTTTCCTAGTCAGCCATGATTGCCTCATCCTCCCTGTATCATGCTTCTTTTTCCTTGGGATGAATCTCTGCTGTGTCTCCTGAATTACTCCCAGAAACTCCTGCCATTGCTGTTCCATTGTCTTTCCTGCTGGGTTCCTCTCCCAGTCAATTCTACCCAGCTCCTCCCTCATGCCTCTGTAGTTGCTTTTATTCAGTTGTAATATTGTTACTTCTGATTCCACCTACTTTCTCTCTCTCTCAAAATGCAGAGTAAATTCAATCATATTATGATCACTGCCTCCTAAAGGTTCCTTTACCTTAAGTTCCTTATGAAGTCTTCTTCCTTGAACAATACTAAATCCAGTATTGCCTGTTCCCTAATGGGATCCACCACAAGCTGTTCCAAAAAGCCATGTCAAAGGCATTCCACAAATACTTTTTCTTGCAATTCACAACCAACCTGATTTTCCCAGTTCACCTGCATGTTGAAATCCCCCATGATCACGGTAACTTTGCCTTTTTAACACATCTTTTCTATCTCTTGGTGTATCTTTCACCCCAACTCCTCCAACTACTGTTTGGAGGCCTGTACATAACTCCAACTGTGGGTTTTTACCTTTGTAGTTCCTCAAATCTGCCTACACAGATTCTACACCAGCTGACCCTACTTCATTTTTTACTATTGATTTAATTTCATTTCTGACTAATAAGGCAACCCCACCCCCTCTGCTCACCTGCCCCTATCATTTTGATAGGATGTGTATTCTTGAACGCTCAGCTCCCAATCCTGAGCCCCTGCAGCCTGATCCCCATTATTTTATTTGCTTAATTTGCGTAGACGGCTTTAACATCAAAACAATTTGGTTTGCTTTAATGTTAACACTAACCAATACAACACAACTAGTTGGCAGATACATTATTTCTGTTTAAGGGTGCATAGTCTGCAAAGTCAATTTATGAAAGATTACAGAAATTGCCAATGACATAAATTATGAGCAGGTCATGAATAAGTCATTTGACATATTACCATTGAATATAAATAACATTTTATGTTTGCACATGTGATGCAAGGTGTGTGATATACAATTTTAATATCATTTATTTTTGAATTTGAACTAGTGCCATATGGATTTGTATGTATCTAAAGGAGTTAAATTATTAATTTGCAAGTAGTTCCATTGCAAATGGTGAATGTCTTTTAACACACAGTGTGAGAGACAGATTTCCTGGAGAATAATAGTTAGTGCTTACATTCAAAATGTTTATGAGTGAATAAAGAAAACAATATAGAACATTATGTTTTCAAATAAAAGATACTGGAGTTGATTTTAGGGCTAGGGCAACTCACATTGATTGAACAAAAAGTGATTTTTTTGTAGCTTCAGTCTGGGCAGCACTGCAGGTTATAAGGAACAGCTAAATATGTAAAGCAGCTGTTTCTGAGAAAGAGAGAAAGTAGATTATAAACCAGATCTGTTTGGTTAAACCCCAAAAGGATATTTGAAGCTGAGAATATTTATGTTGACACTAATCAATTCAACACAATTACTTGGCTGATACATTATAACTGTTTAAGTGTGCACAGTTATGTGACAGATTAAGAAACGGGCTATCAGATTGCAATTCACCTTATCTATGCATCTTGTGATTTTATAAGCTTCTATAATGTTGCCCTTCAACCTCCTATGCGCCAGTGAAAAAAATGTTCCAGCCTATCCAATGAATTTTTATAACTAAAACCCCCCATTCCTGTCAAGCTTTCCTATAATTCTAGTTAATTATATTTTTGGAAGTTGCCTGATCTAATTCTTACAAATATTTGAGTTTGTAATGAAACAACAGTCTGAAAATCAAGAAAGAAGACAGGAGCATAGTGAAAGCAATACTGAACAAAATCTTTTAGCATAAAGACTCTTTGAAAACAATGCCTAATTTATTTCCACATCACAACTATTCCATGTTGCTTTTCCCAGAGTCCCTCATTTCTCATTTCATCATAATTGAATTACATGTGAAACTGCATACCATTTCATGAGACTATATATGTCCTCATGAAGTCTGTTGTTACTTTTCTCATTAGTTCCTTTGTTGGCTAGCTTGGTATCCCTGCAAAATTGTACTCTCCATTGCAAAATCAAGGCCATTTATATGTGATAAGAAAATTAATTGTCTCAACGTGATCCCTGGGGGACCAGTCAGAAAAACACTTGCACACCATTACTCTGAATCAATTATGTACATGAGTTACGACCATCACTTTAATGCTGTGATTCTATGTTCCAAAAAATTCTGCCATGTTATAATATTCCTAATGTATTTTCAAAGTCTGTGTATATAGTACTTAGTACATTATCTTCATCAACCTTTACTTCATACAGAACTCAAGTAGGTTAATTAGATAAGATTTCCCTTTAGCACATCTGTGCTAGGTGTCCTTAACTCATGCTTCTCCAAGTCAGAATTAAATTTGTCCTTGATAACTTTACAATTTTCCTAAATTCATGGATTAAAAGAATCATCACTAACTCTTTCTCAGATAACTGTTTCTTGAAATGAAAGGGGCAAGGAGAAACTATTATAAAGGAATTAAAAATTACATGCGGTTTAACCATCCTTGTGAGAGAAAGATAACAACTGCATGGTAATTACTGTCTCATGACAAATGGGTAATTAAGTCTGCCTGCAGAAGGAATATCATGAAGTAAAGCGTTAATTGCAGGAAAAGCTGTTTTAAACAGATGGATAACCCTGAATGCAACAAGAATCAGGGGATCTACTTCTGATAAGAAGGCAAGCTACAGACATGAGGTCTTCAGAAGTATAATCAACATTGGGGAATGGCAAGTCCATTAAATCAACAATAAAATCATACACAATGGCAGAACTTCAAAAAACAATACTGCACAAGAATTGAACCCTGGACACTTCTAGAGATGGATTCTTTTGGTTGGGATGCTGACTATCTTCCATCAGTAATTAGGTAATTAGGTAATAGCCAAGTTGGGTTGTGAGGCTTAACTTGCTTACTTGAGGGACCTTATCTTGGTTGCTAAATGCAATAAAGTTTATATCATTGGTTCAGTACTTGATTGCCTGTGAGATTTCTTAATAAGTAGCCAAATTATAGGTAACTTGTGGCAATTTACCAGAACAGCCTATAGTTACTAGGTTGAGTTTTCTCCCCTTTTTAAAATGGGCTAAAGCATTTAAAGTCCATCAATTCCCTAGCAAGATCCCCATTGCTATTTGTCTCCAACCCTGCTTCCCTCAACGACTTAGAAAACATTCAATCTAGATTGGGTGATGTGTTTACTTTGAGTAATTACAATCAAACTAAATTTTTTTTTGCCTATCTTTTTCTTATCTCTACCCTTCTCTCCTTTACAGCAAGATTAACTTCATCATCTCTTGTGAAGACCGATACAAACACTAATTCAGAATCCCTTACAGGAGTTGCTCTCTACACTGTTGTACCCAAGTAAATGTCAAGGTAATTGAAGCTACTGCCTATAACTTTTACATTTCAGTAAAGTTTCCCAACAGATGTTCTCATGCTACTTTCTCAATAAATTCAGAAATATACAAAAGGTCCAGCAATATAACAACTCTCTGCCTGTTTCTTAACACCAAACATAAAGATTCAGTGTGAAATTTTAAAGAATTTTGAGGTTGCAATTAGAGGTGGAAAAACTGGCAACATTGTTATTTCAAATAATGCCAGGAGGCACTGGCTATTCCAAAGTTATAGGTCCTGTGAATATTCTGGCAATAATACCAAAGAATTGTGCTCCATGGGAAGGCAATGGCCCAATGATATTATTTCTAGACTATTAATCCAGAGACCCAGATAATGTTCTGGGGACCCAGGTTTGAATCCTGCCATGACAGATGGTGGAATTGGAATTCACTTTATAAAAGAAGTCTGGATTTAAGCATTTTATTGTGAAACCATGGTCAATTGTTGGAAAAACTCATCAAGTTCACTAATGTCCTTCAGGGAAGGAAATCTACTATCCTCACCGGTGGGCTGAGAGGTGGCAAATGGAGTTCAATGCAGCTGAATGTGAGGGGATGCACTTTGGGAAGAATAACAGGAAGGCAGAATACTGGGTCAATGGAAAGATTGTTGGTAGTGTGGATGTGCAGAGGGATGTTGGAGGCCTTGTACATAGATCCCTGAAAGTTGCCACCCAGGTTGATAGCGCTGTTAAGAAGGCATACGGTGCGTTAGGTTTCATTGGGAGAGGGCTTGAGTTCCGGAGCTGCAATATCATGCTGTAACTATACAAAATGCTATGTGGCCGCACTTGGAATATTGTGCACAGTTCTGGCCGCCATATTTCGGGATGAATGTGGAAGCAATTGGAAAAGGTGCAGAGGAGATTTACCAAGATGTTGCCTGGTCTGGAGGGAAGGGCTTATGAGAAAAGGCTGAGAGACTTGGGTCTGTTCTTAATTGAAAGAAGAAAGCTAAGAGGAGATTTGATAGAGACATTCAAGATGATCAGAGGATTAAATAGGGTAGACAGTGAAAGTCTTTTTCCTAGGATGATGACGTCAGTTTGTACGAGGGACATAACTACAAATTGAGGGGTGATAGGTTTAAGACAGATGTCAGAGGCAGGTTCTTTACTCAGGGAGTGGTAAGGGCTTAGAATGCCCAACCTGCCAATGTTGTCAACTCAGCCACATTAGGGTGTTTTAAATGATCCTTAGATAAGCACATGGATGATGGTAGGATAGCGTAAGGGGAAGAGCTGAGAATAGTTCACAGGTCGATGCAACATTGAGGGCTGAAAGGCCTGTTCTGCGCTGTATTGTTCTATGTTCTATGTTCTATGTTATGGAATACCCTCCATTCGTTGCTGCCAGGAAGATAGGAATGGATCTCCCTGCCTGCAGCTTACTTAAGCAATTTCTGCTGATATTGTCCCAGCAGCTGAGAGGCTATCAATTTTGTTGGGAGATCAGCAGGTAAATATTGGCACCCTCCTCATCCTAAGTGGAGAGCTGGACCTTTTTTGGGTGTGGTTTGTCCTATTAAGGAGCCCTGAAATGGCCATAGCTGACCTTGTCGCATTGACAGTACCTACCCTCATACTCCTACCATTCACTGGTGTCTGCAAGACTGGTTTAACGCTGTAGAGCCCACTAACCTGGTTTTGCTGCCGCATGCTGTACGTGCACCTTGCCTGCAAGACAGTTTCTCTTCAAGAATTCCATGTGCTGGGTATATACAGTGTTGTAAACCCTTCCTGGGTATATACACTGTTGTAAACCCTTCCTGGGTATATACAGTGTTGTAAACCCTTCCTGGGTATATACACTGTTGTAAACCCTTTCTGGGTATATACACTGTTGTAAATTTTTCCTGTCAGTTAGTTTGCTGCAGGTTTACAAGTTGCACTTGTAGAAAGCAGTTAGTTCTTATAATTAATGTTTTAGAATTCATAGCATGCTTTACTGTTTTAAATAAACCAACTCACGGAATTAATTAATCTCTGAATAATTGTTAGATTATTTCTATAAAATGATTTGATGGACATGAATGTAAACAAGTAAAAACCCTGCCTCTATTCCTGATGAAGGGCTTTTGCCCAAAGCGTTGATTTTCCTGCTCCTTGGATGCTGCCTGACCTGCTGTGCTTTTCCAGCACCACTCTAATCTAGACTCTGGTTTCCAGCATCTGCTGTCCTTGTTTTTATCTAATTGATTTTAAATCTACTGCGAATCCTCTTGCAAGGATGCCTGCCTTGAAGAAGTTTTCCTCCTCTCTCTACAAGAATCTCAGTGAGTCTCTCTCTATCTCTCACTGCAACTCCCAGGTCATCTCCTCTGCCCTGAAGCTCTTCAACCATGTCTTGAAACAGACTCGCTACCACAGCCACATTTGCTTCCTCAGTGCCTGCCTCCGTAACCAACTCAATCCACATGGACTTCGGACCACCTTTAAACCAGCAGAGTTCGGATCTGAACAGGACAAACAGTATAGGCTACAGATTCAAAAACACCAGCAATGGTTCTCCTCAAGCTCCTCCACTCCACACTTGCAGCAATGCGCCAGAACCTAAGCTCTCTACAGTCAGCCCTGCCTCAGCTGAGGGCCACACTCTCTCAGAATTGCAAAGGACCCCTCCTTTACTATATTCTCAGGAGAATTCATACTCTCAACAAACAATATTTCAACTCCATCTCAAACATCAAAACTGTAAGTACAACAAACTTTTATCTACCCACCTCCAAAACCAGCACTCCTCAAACATTCCAGAAGATTGCCCCGGTCTCTGGAACTGCTCAGACGCCTGGTGCTCACCTGTCACTCTAACAATCTTCGCATAAACCATATCATCCAACGACATTTATGCCACCTCCAAATGAACCCCACCACCAGGGATATATTTCCCTCCCCACCCCTTTCCACCTTCCGCAAAGACAGTTCCCTCCGTGACTACCTGGTCAGGTCCACGCCCCCCTACAACCCATCCTCCCATCCTGGCACCTTGCCCTGCCACCGCAGGAACTGTAAAACCTGTGCCCACACCTCCTCCCTCACCTCCCTCCAAGGCCCCAAAGGAGCCTTCCACATCCCATCAAAGTTTTACCTGCACATCCACTAATATCATTTATTGTATCCATTGCTCCCGACACGGTCTCCTCTACATTGGGGAGACTGGATGCCTCCTCGCAGAGCGCTTTAGGGAACATCTCCGGGACACCCGCACCAATGAACCCCACCGCCCTATGGCCTAACATTTGAACTCCCCCTCCCACTCTGCCAAGGACATGGAGGTCCTGGGTCTCCTCCAGCACCACTCCTTCACCACCCAATGCCTAGAGGAAGAACGCCTCATCTTCCACCTCAGAACACTTCAACCCCAGAGCATCAATGTGGATTTCACCAGTTTCCTCATTTCTCCTTCCCCCACCTCACCCCAGCTCCAGCCTTCCAGCTCAGCACCATCCTCATTACCTGTCCTACCTGCCTATCTTCCTTTCCACCTATCCACTCCATCCTCCTCTCTGACCTATCACCTTTATCCCCACCCCCATTCACCCATTGTACTCTTTGCTATCTTCCTCCAACCTCCTCTCTGACCTATCACCTCCATCCCCACCCCCATTCACCTATTGTACTCTATGTTACTTTCTCTCCAACCCCACCTTCCTCTTATTTATCTCTCCACCCTGCAGGCTCCCTGCCTCTATTCCTGATGAAGGGCTTTTGCTCGAAACGTTGATTTTCCTGCTCCTCAGATGCTGCCTGACCTGCTGTGCTTTTTCAGCACCACCCTAATCTAGACTCTAATCTAGACTCTAATCTATGAATGTAAACATCAAGCTGATAGGACCTATCATGCTTGAACAGTCAACAATCAAAGTTAATCAGCAAGTGAAGCACATGGTCAAAGTATTAAATTGTGTTAAGGTGTATGAGACAAGATTTTATCCCTGAGCTGGTTACAGTATCAGACTGTGTTGAAAATCCTGCTGGCTGACAAGCAGATGTAACTCAATTGAAAAGGCTGTTTAACTTGTTTTGAGAAAGGCAAGTGATCAGGGTGCTTGACAGATTGAAAGCGAGCAAGGGAACGTCAAAGGCGTATTTCAAAATGTCCACTAAAATCTCTGGGTTAAATTGGGACAACAGCAGACCTCTTAAACAGAATTGAAATGTTTAAGTAGTGTTCAGAGTGATGTTACTAGAACAGGATGCATTCAAACAGAAAAAAACTATTAAGATTTGCTTAGTAATTTGAAGCAGATGTCTACACAGATTGAAAGCATCAGGATAAATAAATGAAGAGTTAAAAGACCTACAAAAGTTATACACCACAGAGAATTGTTAGGATTTAGAATACACTGCCTGGGAGAGGGGTTAGGACTTGCTTCCTTAGAAGGTTTCAAGAGACAGCTGGATATATATTTGAAAGTGATGAATTCAGAGGGCTACAGAGCTAGGGCTGGAGAATGAGACCAGATGCGTTGCTGTTTTGGAACCAGTAGAGACATGATGGGTTGAATGGCTTCCTGCTGTATAGTAAAATACTATGATTTTTTGATTCCATATTAGACAACCATTAATGAGTCAGATTAAGTTTCCATACTTACTGAATAGAATTTATGTCATGCCTATATAAACCATGGACCACTTCCTGAGCAGATGCAGAGAAAACAGCTCATGCAACCTTTCAGAGAGAGAGCTAGAAAAAAAAATTGTTGTGTTAGTGATCACATCAACCCTCATGACTCAAAAAATTTCTTTGTTGACCGAACACTGCAGTTATTGTGACAAGGTCAGGCAGGTCAACCTCATAGAATAAGAGATTCCCTGATTGGGGCTGTTAACTGGCTGGCAGAGTGAACAGAAAGTCTGACACTCCTGTTTTTATCTGAGTGCTGGTTCTGAGGGAGCTGGATCAATGTCACATGTAAATAAAGGGTGATTTTGTGATGGGATACCAGCCTCTGTGGAGTTATCTTTGATGTTAAAGAGTTTCAGAAGAATGGACATAAGAATGAAGTGATCCTTGCAGGCTGACAAACGTTCAAGTCAGACAGTTGACACCATCACTAGAACACTAAAACATTGCTAGGTTTGTGAAGGTTTGTAGCTCAGGTTGAGGTTTAGGGTGTAGGTTTGCTCGCTGAGCTGTAATTTGATATCCAGACGTTTCATTACCTGGCTCGGTAACATCATCAGTGGCAACCTCCAAGTGAAGCGAAGCTGTTGTCTCCTGCTTTCTATTTATATCTTTCTCCTGGATGGGGTTCCTGGGGTTTGTGGTGATGTCATTTCCTGTTTGTTTTCTGATGGTATCTAGATCTATGTGTTTGTTTATGGTGTTGTGGTTGGAGTGCCAGGACTCTAGGAATTCTCTGGCATGTCTTTGCTTAGCCTGTCCAGGATAGATGTGTTGGCCCAGTCGAAATGGTGTTTTTTTTTCCTCCGTGTGTAGGGCTACAAGGGAGAGAGGGTCGTGTCTTTTTGTGGCTAGCTGGTGTTCGTGTATCCTGGTGGCTAACTTTCTTCCTGTTTGTCCTACGTAGTGTTTGTGGCAGTCCTTGCATGGAATTTTGTAGACGACGTTGGTTTTGTCCATGGGTTGTACTTTTAAGTTTGTTAGTTTTTGTTTAAGAGTGTTGGTGGGTTTGTGTGCTACTAGGATTCTGAGGGGTCTTAGTAGTCTGGCTGTCATTTCTGAAACTTCTTTGGTGTATGGTAAGGTGGTTAGGGTTTCTGGCTGTGTTTGGTCTGCTTGTCATGGTTTGTTCTTGAGGAATCTGCAGAAATCACTCACCACCCTGACTTGGAACTATTTGGCATTCTTTCACTGTTGCTTGGTCAAAATCCTGGAATTCTCTCCCTAACAGCATTGTGGGTCAACCCACAGCAAGGAGACTGCAGTGTTTCAAGATGCCAAACAACATTAGCTTCAAACAATGGACAGGCGGAGTGATTCCACAATCAACTTATCTAATTTAAACTCTGCAGTCCTCCCATATCCATTGTGAACAATTAAATTCCCAACAGAAGAGGAAGGTTCCACAAATATCTACATCTCAGTCATGGGAGATACTAACACATTACTGCAAAAGGCTAGACTGAAATGCTTGAATCCATCTTCAACCATTGTGCCAAGTGGATGATCTATCTCAGCCTCTTCCTGAGCTTCCAGCATCATAGATACCTGGCTTCAACCAATTTGATTCACTCCACATGAGATTAAGAAATAGTTGAAGCTATTGGAGAGTGAAAAGACAATGGATCCTGACAACATACCAGCCATAGTACTGAAAACTTGCACTGCTAGTCAAGTTGTTCCAATATAGCTACAATACTGACATCTACCTAACAATGTGAAAAATTGTCCAGATATGACCTCTGCACAAAAAGCAGGAAACACCCAATTGGACCAAAAACAGCCCATTAGTCTACTTTTTTGATCATCAGACAACATTGCCCAACCTCCAACACTTACACTGGCAAAATATGTGCAATATACAAAAAAATGGGTGTAGAAGCTTCTTTGATTGCACCTTCCTGGATCTGGGTGGCATGTTGGCATGTGATTAGTACAGCTGCCTCACGGCATCAGGGACTCACATTCGATTCTACCCTTTGGGTGACTGTGTGGAGTTCATCTAAGTGTCTAGACAGTCTTTCCAGGTGAAGTAGTATTTCCTCAGTACCTCCTCCAGTCTTGCGTATGGTATTCGCTGCTCCCAATGTGGCCTATTCTACACTAGAGAAGCCAAATGCAGACTGGGTGACCAATTTGCGGAACACCGCCAGTCTGTGTGTAAGCATGACCCTGACTGTCCCGTAGTCGGTCATTTTAACACAGCGTCCTGCTCACATACCCACATGTCTGTCCTCAGCCTGCTGCAGTGTTCCAGTGAAATACAGTGCAAACTGGTAGAACAATGTCTTGGAGTGCAGGTTCATAGCTCCTTGAAAGTGGAGTCGCAGGTAGATAGGATAGTGAAGAAGGCATTTAGTATGCTTTCCTTTATTGGTCAGAGTATTGAGTACAGGAGTTGGGAGGTCATGTTGCGGCTGTACAGGCCACTGTCAGAATATTGCGTGCAATTCTGGTCTCCTTCCTATTGGAAAGATGTTGTGAAACTTGAAAGGGTTCAGAAAAGATTTACAAGGATATTGCCAGGGTTGGAGGATTTGAGCTACAGGGAGAGGCAGAACAGGGTGCGGCTGTTTTTCTTTGAGCCTCGGAGGCTGAGGGGTGTCCTTATAGAGGTTTACAAAATTATGAGAGGCATGGATAGGGTAAAGAGGCAAAGCCTTTTCCCTAGGGTCGGGGAGTCCAGAACTAGAGGGCATAGGTTTAGGGTGAGAGGGGAAAGACATCAAAGAGACCTAAGGGGCAACTTTTTCACACAGAGGGTGGTACGTGTTTGTAATGAGCTGCGAGAGGAAGTGGTGGAGGCTGGTACAATTGCAACATTTAAGAGGTATTTGGATGGGTATATGAATAGAAAGGGTTTGGAGGGATATGGGCCGGATGCTGGCAGGTGGGACTAGATTGGGTTGGGATATCTGGTCAGCATGGATGGGTTGGACTAAAGGGTCTGTTTCCATGCTATACATCTCTATGACTCTATGAATACTGGAAGAAAATCATTATTGATTTTCGGTGGGATGTTACTCATGCCCCCTACATATTAACAGCACAGAGGTGGAACAATTGGAGGGTATCAAGCTCCTGGGAGTCGTCATCCACAACAAGCTTTCTTGGACTCTTCATGTGGATACACTGGTTACAAAGGTCCAACAACATCTCTTCTTCCTCAGACAGCTGAGGAAATTTGGCATGCTGACGAATATCCTGCCAACTTTTATAGATGCTTCATTGAGAGCATTCTGTCTGGGTGTATCACTACCTGGTATGGCAACTGTACCATTCAAGATCGGAGACGGTTACAGATAGAGGTGAACTCGGCCCGGACAATCACAAAGACCAACCTCCCACCTACAGAATCCATCTAGTAGGCCCGCCATCAAGGAAAGGCTGCCAGCATTCTTAAAGATCCATCCCATCCTGGCAATGTTTTTCTACAATCTCTGCTATTGGGGAGAAGGTACAGAAGCTTGAACACATGCACCAGCCGGTTTCAAAACAGTTTCTACCCTACTGTTGTTAGAATACTGAATAGAATACTTTGGGAGGGTTTAAACTAACTCTGCCGGGGCATGGGAACCTGGACTGTAGCTTTAGGGTACAGGATCTTGAGTGGAGGGAGGTTATGAATAATGCAGCGATCTCGAAGGAGGGTGCCTGTAAACAGAAGGGTGGATTGAAGTGTGTATACTTCAATGCCAGAAGTATAAGAAATAAGGTAGGTGAACTTGCAGCGTGGGTTGGTACCTGGGACTTCGATGTTGTGGCCATTACAGAGACGTGGGTAGAACAGGGACAAGAATGGCTGTTGCAGGTTCCAGGGTTTAAATGTTTTAGTAGGATCAGACATGGGGGTAAAAAAGGGGGAGGTGTGGCATTACTTGTCAAAGATAGTATTACAGCAGTGGAATGGACGATGGAAGAGGACTTGCCATCTGAGGTAGTTTGGGCTGAGGTTAGAAATAGGAAAGGTGAGGTCACCCTGTTAGGTGTTTTCTACAGGCCTCCTAATAGTCCTAGAGAAGTAGAGGATAATATTGCGAGGATGATTCAGGAAAAGAGTGAAGGTAGCAGGGTGGTTGTTATGGGGGACTTTAACTTCCCAGATATTGACTGGGAGAGCTATAGCTCGAGTTCATTAGATGGGTCGGTGTTTGTCCAATGTGTGCAGGAGGGTTTCCTGACACAATATGTAGACAGGCCAACAAGAGGTGAGGCTATACTGGATTTGGTTCTAGGTAATGAACCAGGCCAGGTGTTAGACTTGGAGGTAGGTGAGCACTTCGGGGACAGTGACCACAACTCGGTGACTTTTACTTTAGTGATGGAGAGGGATAAGTGTGCGCCGCAGGGCAAGAGTTATAGCTGGGGGCAGGGAAATTATGATGCAGTGAGGCATGACTTAGGATGTGTGGATTGGAAAAACAGGCTTCAAGAGAAGAACACTAATGAGATGTGGGGATTGTTCAAGGAGCAGCTACTACGTGTCCTCGATAAGTATGTACCAGTCAGGCATGGTGTAAAGGGCCTTGTGAGGCAGCCGTGGTTTAGTAAGGAATTGGAGTCCCTTGTGAAAGGGAAGAAGGCGGCATATGTAAAGATGAGGCGTGAAGGTTCAGTTGGGGCGATAGAGAGTTATAAGGTAGCCAGGAAGGATCTAAAGAGGGAGCTAAGAGAAGCGAGAAGGGGACATGAAAAGTCTTTAGCTGGTAGGATTAGGGAAAACCCAAAGGCTTTCTATAGGTATGTCAGGAATAAAAGGATGACTAGGGTAGGTATCGGTCCAGTCAAGGATAGTAGTGGGAAGTTGTGTGTGGAGGCGGAGGAGATTGGAGAGACACTAAATCAATACTTTTCATCAGTATTCACTCAGGAACAGGACACTGTTGCTGATGTGAATATGGAGTCACAAATGATTAGAATGGATGGCCTGGAAATATGCAGGGAAGAGGTTCTGGGAATATTGGAGAGGATGAAAATAGATAAGTCTCCTGGGCCTGATGGCATTTATCCTAGGATCCTATGAGAAGCTAGGGAGGAGATAGCAGAGCCATTGGCCTGGATTTTTATGTCGTCATTGTCAACGGGAATAGTACCAGAGGACTGGAGGATAGCGAATGTGGTCCCCTTGTTCAAGAAAGGGAGTAGGGATAGCCCTAGTAACTATAGGCCAGTGAGTCTGACTTCAGTGGTGGGCAAAGTCTTAGAGAGAATGGTAAGGGATAAGATTTATGAACATCTGGATAGGAATAACGTGATCAAGGATAGCCAGCATGGTTTTGTGAAGGGCAGGTCGTGCCTCACAAACCTTATTGAGTTCTTTGAGAAGGTGACTGAGGAAGTGGACGAGGGTAAAGCAGTAGATGTTGTGTATATGGATTTTAGTAAAGCGTTCGATAAGGTTCACCATGGTAGGCTAATGCTAAAACTATGGAGGTATGGCATTGAGGATACATTAGAGGTTTGGATTAGGAATTGGCTGGCTGGAAGGAGACAGAGGGTAGTAGTTGATGGACTATGTTCATCTTGGAGTGCAGTTACTAGCGGTGTACCACAAGGATCTGTTTTGGGACCATTGCTTTTTGTTATCTTTATAAATGATCTAGAGGAAGGGCTTGAAAGCTGGGTAAGCAAGTTTGCGGATGACACAAAAGTCGGTGGAGTTGTGGATAGTGAGGAAGGAAGCGATAGGTTACAGCGGGATATAGATAAGTTGCAGAGCTGGGCAGAAATGTGGCAAATGGAATTCAATGTAGCTAAGTGTGAAGTCATTCACTTTGGTAGGAGTAACAAGAAGATGGATTACTGGGCTAATGGTAGGCTACTTGGTAGTGTGGATGAGCAGAGGGATCTTGGTGTCCATGTACACAGATCTCTGAAAGTTGCCACCCAGGTAAATAGTGCTGTGAGGAAGGCATATGGTGTACTGGGCTTTATTGGTAGAGGAATTGAGTTCCGGAGTCCTGAGGTCATGTTGCAACTGTATAAGACTCTGGTGCGGCCTCATCTGGAGTATTGTGTGCAGTTTTGGTCGCCATACTATAGGAAGGATGTGGAGGCATTGGAACGAGTGCAGAGGAGGTTTACCAGGATGTTGCCTGGAATGGTAGGAAAATCTTATGAGGAAAGGCTGAGGCACTTGGGGCTGTTCTCATTGGAGAAGAGAAGGTTTTGGGGAGATTTGATAGAGGTGTATAAGATGATTAGGGGTTTAGATAGGGTCGACACTGAGAACCTTTTACCGCTAATGGAGTCAGGTGTTACTAGGGGACACAGCTTTAAATTAAGGGGTGGTAGGTATAGGACAGATGTTAGGGGTAGATTCTTTACACAGCGGGTTGTGAGTTCATGGAATGCCCTGCCAGTAGCAGTGGTGAACTCTCCTTCTTTATGGTCATTTAAGCAGGCATTGGATAGGCATTTAGAAGTTATTGGGCTAGTGTAGGTTAGGTAGGATTCGGTCGGTGCAACATCGAGGGCCGAAGGGCCTGTACTGCGCTGTATCTTTCTATGTTCTATGTTCTATGGACTCACAAACTCTTAACATTAGCCTGTACCTGTGTTTTTCGTTTTTGTCGTTATTTACCTATTATGTACTTATCTATGCTATTTACTATATGATTTGTCTGTATTGTTTGCAAGACAAAGCTTTTCACTGTGCCTCAGTACACGTGACAATAAATTCAACTTATTTCAATTCAATTCAAAACACCTCATCTTCAGTTGAGGCCCCTTATAGTCTTCCCAACTTAATATTGAGTTCAACACCTTCAGATTGTGAACTTTCTTTTAGCTTGTTGTGTTCAGTTATCATGTCCTCTCCCCTCCCCACCGCGCACCCCCCCACCCCCAACCAGTGGGACTGTCTGTCCTTTCAAGTTTGTCAGGAGACCATTCTCACATTCTGATCGCTTAATCTGAACTATCAACACTTTTTCTCCACCAGCACCCTACACCCACTACCCTCACACACTCTCCCACAAACTATAGCATAAATGCTGTCCCCTCCACACTTCCCTTCAGAGAATGGAAGACCCCTTTCTGCCCGTTGAGGACTCCTTGCTGGATGGTTAGTTTGGAGGCTTTTGTTCGTTCCTGGCTCCATTCGTGAACCCAGCCAGAGATGAAGTCCAATGACTTAGAAGGAAACTGTCTCTTTCAACAGTATAACAAACAGCAAGTATAGAAAAACAAGTTGATTATGCAGTGTTCGGCACATACAGGAATATTCACAGAACTTATTCAAGGTCGTGAAACTGTCAAATATCATGAACTTTTTTTGCTCTTTACCCCATCCTATACAATCCACCCCCAATGAGATCGTACAGCATATGTTACAATTACATGTGCAGATACAAACCAGTAACAGACTTGCGAGAATTTTTAATAAAAGTACTAACCTACACCAAAAGACTAAAACTATAATGAAAATAACCATCATCAATATGAATAATATAACAATAGGCTCTTTCATCAAATTAATGATCTCAGTGGCCTTTGGGGACTATTCCTTAAATATGTTGTGGTTCTGTTTGCCGAGCTGGGAATTTGTGTAGCAGACGTTTCGTCCCCTGTTTAGGTGACATCGTCTGTGCTTGGGAGCCTCCTGTGAAGTGCTTCTGTGATGTTTGATCCGGAATTTATAGTGGTTTGTACCTGCCACTTCCGGTTGTCAGTTCCAGCTGTCTGCAGCAGTGGCCTGTATATTGGATCCAGGTCGATGTGCTTATTGATTGAATCTGTGGATGACTGCCATGCCTCTAGGAATTCCCTGGCTGTTCTCTGAGGATGTCACCTAGACAGGGGACGAAATGTCTGCAACACAAACTCCCAGCTCGGCGAACAGAACCACAACAACGAGCACCCGAGCTACAAATCTTCTCCCAAACTTTGAATTCCTTAAATATATTCATTGATAGTGATCACAACTCCCTGACCTTTACCATAGTCATGGAGAGTCCAGTCAGTTTTACATCGATGGTTAACAATGATTGGAGAGGATTCTGAGAGACAGAATTCATAATTATTTGGAAAAGCATGAATTGATCATTAGCATTGATTTGTGAGGGGAAGGTCATTGTTGAATTCTTTGAGGATGTGACAAAATGCATTGATGAAGCAGTAGATATGGTGTACATGAATTTTAGCAAGGCGTTTGTTGATGTTTTCTCATCGGAGCAAAGAAGATGAGAGATGACTTAATAGAGATGTACAAGATGATGAGTGGCATAGATAGAGTGGTGTTACAACATGGTGGTGAACCCTTCTGTTAATTAAACCAAACACCCAGGAAAGCTCACCTCACCTCATAATCTGTTAAAGTATGAGTGACAGAGAACTCCCAAATTCCACTATTTAAAGAAAAAAAATCAATTTATTCTTTAACTTTGAAAATAAACATTAAACAACAATTTACAACTCTAAGCCTCCTTTCTCCTAAGTGGTGGTTATCTGCCTCCAACTCTATTATAATATACTGATTCATCGAGCAACTAGGTCATGCCATCTGCCTGTCTTCACCTGTCCCCACATCACCATCCGGCACACCCATCACCTATATCTGCAGTTCCCCTCACACCACCCCGACTCCTGAGGAAGGGTTACACCTGAAAGGTTGACTTCTCCACCTCCTAATGCTGCCTGGCTTGCTGCGTTCTCCTAGCCTCCTGATTATCTATCTTGGATTCCAGCATCTGCAGTTTTTTTGCCTCTAACCAATGTTTATCTTAGCAACTCTTTTTCATCTTATATTATTTTATATGATCTAACATTTATTAAATTGCTACCAGGATTGCTACAAGGATCTGCGATTGGGACTAGAAATTTGGAATCATATGAATGACTTTGGTTATTGACCAGTCCAAAGCTCCTCAAAATATATTAAGAAGATAACCTAGACCCTAACTTTTTCTTACTTTAAAGGTAAGTATAAGGCATTGTGTTCCAGATGCAATTTGAATGATCAAACTACACCACTTTAACCAAAATATACTTTATTTTTACATTACAGTTAAAATACAGACCAATTAAAAATGAAAAATAATATATATTAACTACTATTAATTAACTTATAATTCAGTTACATCCCATAGTCACACCCTTGTCTGTGTGGAGTTTGCACATTCTCCCCGTGTCTGTATGGGTTTCCTCCAGGTGTTCCGGTTTCCTCCTACAATCCAAAGATGTGCAGGTTAGGTGAATTGACCGTGCTAAATTGCCCATAGTGTTCAGGGATGTGTAGGACAGGCGCATTAGTCAGGGTAAATATAGGGTAGGGGAATGGATCTGAGTGAGTTACTCTTCAGAGACTCATTGTGGACTTGTTGGGCCGAAGGGCCTATTTCCACACTGTAGGGATTCTAATTCTAATTCTATAGAAAGTAAGTCTGGGAAATGAATAATTGAAGCTAAAGACATAGCAGATGAATTAAATAGATATTTTGCATTGGTGTCTATTAAATTGTTAGCTAGTGAATGTAACTCCTTAATTCAAAAAAGGAAGGAGACAAAAGATAGGAAACCACAAGTCAATTGTCCAGCACCTATCATTGGGAAAATATTGGAAACTATTATTAGAGATGTTATAACAAGAAATGTAGAAACATTTAAATTAATTAGGCAGAATCAATGTGCATTTCAGAAAAGGGAATTATTGGAGTTCTTTGAAAAAGTGCTGTGCTGTTGATAAAGGGGAACAGGTTGATGTACTATACTTAGATTTCCAGATGCATTTGATATGGTGCCAAATCAAAGGTTATTGCAGAAAACAAAGTCTTGTAGTGAAATGTGTATTATATAGGCATTGATAGAAGATTGGCTGGTTGATAAGGAACAGAGAGTCATAACTGGGACTTTTTCTGGTTGGCAAGCCGTAATCAGTGATGTGTCAAGGGGATCAATGCAGGTGCTTCACCTTTTTACAATGCATATAAATAACTTGGATGAATTGATTGAAGGAATGGAGGGGATTAAGGAATGATTGTCAAACTTACTGCTGATACAAAGCATTGTGAAGAGGACATTTGGAGGCTACAAAAGTATATGGAGAAATTAAGTGAGAGGGCAGAGATTTCACAAATTGAGTATATTGTGGGTAATTGTGAATTGTTATTTTTTGCTAGTGAAGCTTCCCTTTAAGAGAATCCTTTTGAAGGCAGAAGACAGTTTGCCATTATAACATCCCTTGGAGCTCAGAGATAGCAAGCTGCACTTACATTACATTCATGGTAATAAGGTGGAACCATCCAAATTATCTGTCTTCAACAGAAGTGGTACAGATAGATCACACATCTTAAATCCCCCCACTCCTGTCAGTGCAATCCTGCAGGTAAGTGGGAAAGTCAGCAACATTTTATTTTGCACATGGTGCTGGATTACACCAATTTAGCCCAATTGCAGACAGTAGGTGGTGGCAACGTCTGATTTCATTTAATGCTTCCCTTGCTGACCAGAAGAAGTGACCCATGATCCTCTCACCGTGGTCCACAAGGGGACGTTAATGGTTTTGTCCCCCAGTTTCCTTTCCCCTCAGATTGAGCCAACTCCAGAACGACTTCCTTAACATTTATAATAAGTTGGGCATCATTTTCTCAGAGCCTGCAAACAGCATCTTACTTCCCAACAGTGGGGCGTGCAGAGGTGTGATTGGTGATCATGGTGGTGGACAGCATGGCTGGAGAACTCCTGTTCCTCCCGGATCACAAACAGTGCTGAACAAACTTCTTACCTTGTGAAGGTTCATGGGACTTGAAATGTTAACTCTGCTTTCTCACCACAGATGCTGCCAGATCTATTGAGTTTCTTCAGTGATTTCTGATTTTTGTGGGACTGGCAGTTCTTTCCCTTGCCAACCTTCCCAACCCCTGGATAACCATTATAGCACCTCTAAATCTTCAAGCAGGACTATAATTGAACATCAAGAATCTATTTCAAACACATTAATAAAAAATGCATCCTACCTCTCCATAACTGGATATACTAAGTTTCCTTGTCATTAAAATGACAATGACAGTACTCTGTTCTTTTCAGTTTTAACACATCTTGACTCTGCCCAATCCAAGGTTAGAAAACTTAACATTGATATACTAGGGTGACAGATAACTGACTATCAAGATTTATTGAATGCTAATAATGTTTCATTTTCTCTTTCCAGAGAGAAGCAGGCTGAGTTGGCACTCAAGCAGTTCTGAAGATGGGTCACTGGATCCAAAATGTCAGAACTGCTTTCTCTCCACAGATGGTGCCAGGATGCTGAGATTTTCCAGCAATCTCTGTTTGTGTTTACTGAAGGTTAATACCGGGTATCCTGGCAACAGTCATAATGTCTTCATTTTGCATCATTGATAGTACCAATTGCATTTAGTTACCATCATAGAGTTAAAGAGTCATGGAGTTACACAGCACAGAAACAGACTCTTCGGTCCAACTTGTTCATGCCGACCAGATATCCTAATGCAATCTCGTCTCAATTGCCAGCACTTGGCCCATATCCTTCTAAACCCTTCCTAATAATGTATCCATCCAGATGCATTTTAAATGTTGTAATTGTACCACCATCTACCACTTTCTCTGGCAGCTCATTCCATACATGCACCACCTTCTGTGTGAAAAAAATTGCCCTTTAGGTTCCTTTTGTAGCTTTTCCCTCTAACCATAAACTTATGCTGTCTAATTTTGGATGCCCCTACCTTAGGGAAAAAGACCTTAGTTATTCACCTTATCCATGCCCCTCATGATTTTATAAACTTCCACAAGGCCGCTTATCAGCCTCCGATGCTCCAGAAAAATAGCCCCAGCGTATTCAGCTTCTCCCTGTAGCTCAAACCCTCCAAGCCAGGCAACATTCTTGTAAATCTTTTCTGCACTCTTTCAAGTTTAACAACATCTTTCCTATTGCAGAGAGACTGGAATTGCATACAATATTCCAAAAATGGCCTAACCAATGTCCTGTATAGCCATAACATAATCTTCTTATTCCTGTACTCAAAGCATTGAGCAATAAAGGCAAGTGTACCAAATGCTTTCTTCACTCTCCTGTCTGCTTGTGACTCCACTTTTAAGGAATTATGTACCTTCTCCCCAAGTTCTTTTAGTTCAGCAACTTTCCCCAGGACCCAACATTAAGTATATAAGCCTGCACTGATTTACCTTACCAAAATGTAACACATCACATTTATCTAAATTAAACTCCATCTGCCACTCCTCTGTCCATCAGTCCATCTGATCAAGGCCCCATTGTACTCTGACATAACCATCTCTATTGTCCACCCTGGCTATCAATATTAAGTTTTCTAACCTTGGATAAGGCAGAGTCAAGATGTGTTAAAACTGCAAACTTACTGATGATTCCTACTTTATACAAATCCAAATCATTTATATAAATGACAAAAAGCAATGACCCAGTACCAATCTTTGCAGCACGCCACTTATCATAGAATTCCAGTCCAAAAAAAGCAACCCCTACCATCACCCTCTGTCTCCTACCTTTAAGCCAATTTTGTGTTCAAATCGCTAGTTCTCCCTGTATTCCATGTGATCTAACCTTGCTAATCAATCTACCATGCAAAACCTTATCAAAAGTCTTGCTGAAGACCAGATAGACAACATCCACCACTCTGCCTTCATCAACTTTCACTATTCTTCAAAATAAAAGTCAATCAATGGCCACGATTGTCCATACACAAAGCCATGTTGATTTGCCCTAAACAGTCTTTGCCTTTCTAAATACATGTAATCCTGTTCTTCAGAATCTTCTCCAACTACTTACATACCACTGACATCAGGCTCACCAATTTATAGTTCCCTGGTTTTTTCTTACCACCTTCCTTCAGTAATGGCACCGCATTAACCAACCTCCAGTTTTCTGGCATCTCAGCTGTGACTATCGATGATACAAATATCTCAGCACACGTCCCAGTAATCACTTATATGGTTTACCACAAAGTTCAGGGTACACCTGATCAGATCCAAAGGATTTATTCACTTTTATGCATTTTAAGATATCTACCATCTCCTCCTCTGCAATATGGACACTTTTCAAGAAACCACTGTTAATCTCTAATTTCCATATCTTTCTCCACAATAAACACTGCCACAAAATACTCATTGTAGCATCTCAGCCATCTCCAGCAGTTCCACAAATAGACAGCCTTATTGATCTTTAATGGGCCCTATTTCACCTCTAGTCACTCTCTTGCCCTTAATGTATTTGTAGAATCTCTTTGAATTCTCTTTAATCTGGTTTGCCAAAGGTTATCTCATGTCACTTTTTTTGTCCTCCTGACTTTCTTTTGAGTATACTTCTCATGCCTTTATACTCCTTGAGAGAGTTATTTGATCACAGCTGTCTCTACCTGCTATATGCCTCTTTTTTTCTTCACCAAAGCCTCAATTTCTCTAGTCATCCAGCATTCCCTACATCTAACAGCCTTGCTCTTCACACTGACAGGAACATACTCTCTCTGGACTTCCATTATCTAATTTTTGAAGACTTCCCACTTTCCAACCATCCCTTTAATAGTAAGTAGTCTGTCCCATTCAACTTTTGGAAGTTCTTGCCTAATACTGTCAAAATTGCCCTTACTCCAATTTAGACCTTTAACTTTTTGATCAGGTCCATCCTTTTCCATAACAACATTAAAACTAACAGATCACTGGCCCAAAGTGTTCCTCCACTGACACCTCAGTCACATGCCCTGTCTTATTTCCCAAGAAAAGGTCAGATTTTGATACTTCCCGAGTAGGTTCAACCACGTACTGAATCAGAGATTTTTTTGTATAAACTTAACAGATTCCTCTCTGCCTATGTTTGGAAAGTTGAAATTCCCTTACAACCTTATCATTCTTACAGATATCTGAGATCTCCTTACAAGTTTGCTTGTCAAATTTCCCACTGACTAATGGGGACCTCTAATACAACTCCAATAAAGTGATCATCTCTTTTTTATTTCTCAGTTCCAACCACATAATTTCACTGGACATTCTCCTTGGAGCATCCTCCCTGTGGGGGTGGCACAGTGGCTCACTGGTGGTTAGCACTGCTGCCTCACAGCACCAAGGTCCCAGGTTCGATTCCAACATCAGGTGACTGTCTGTGTGGAGTTTGCACATTTTCCCTGTGTCTGCGTGGATTTCCTTTGGGTGCTCCGGTTTCCTCCCACAGTCCAAAGATGGGCAGGTCAGGTGAATTGGCCATGCTAAATTGCCCATAGTGTTAGGTGCATTAGTCAGAGGGAAATGGGTCTGGGTGGGTTACTCTTCGGAGGGTCGGTGTGAATTTGTTGGGCGAAGGGCCTGCTTCCACACTGTAGGAAATCTAATCTAAGTACAGCCATAATGTTATCCCTAACTGAAAATGCCATTCCCCCTCCTCTCCTGACCCCTTTCTATCCTTCCTATAGCATCTAATCCCTGGAACATTAAGCTCCCAGTCCTGTCCTTCCCTGAGCCATGTCTCTGTAGAGTCATAGAGATGTACAGCACAGAAACAGACCCTTCTGTCCAACTTGTCCATGCCGACTAGATACCCTAACCTAATCTAGCCCCATTTGCCAGCACTTGGCTCATATCCCTCCAAACCCTTCCTATTCATATGCCCATCCAGATGCTTTTTAAATGTTTTAATTGTATCAGCCTCCACCACTTCCTCTGGCATTCCATATATGCACCACCCTCTGCTCGAATAAACTGCCCCTTAGGTCTTTTTTAAATCTTTCCCCTCTCATCCTAAACCTATGTCCTCTGGTTATGGATTCTCCCACTATTTACACTATCCATGTCTATTTACACTATCCATGCCCCTCATGATTTTATAAACCTCTAAAAGGTCAGCCCTCAGTTTCCGACACTCTGGGGAAAACAACCCTAGACTGTTCAGCCACTCCCTGTAGTTCAAACACTCCAATCCTGGCAACATCCTTTTAAGTCTTTTCTGATCCCTTTTAAGTTTCACAACATCCTTCAGAGTTGTGTGCAATATTCCAAAAGTGGCCTAACCAATGTCCTGTACAACCACAACATGACCTCCGAACTCCTATACTCAATGTTCTGACCAATAAAGGAAAGCATTCCAAACGCCTTCTTCACCATCTGTGACTCCACTTTCAAGGAACTACGATCTTGCACTTCAAGGTCCCTTTGTTCAGCAACACTCCCCAGGACTTTACCATTAAGTGTATACGTCCTGCTCTGATTTGCTTTTCCAAAATGCAACACCTCACATTTATCTAAATTAAACTCCATCTGCCACTCCTCAGCTCATCTGATCAAGATCTCATTGTATTATGAGGTAACCTTCTTTGATGTCCACTACACCTCCAATTTTGGTGTTATCTGCAAACTTACTAACTATACCTCGTATGCTCACATCCAAATCATTTATATAAATGACGAAAAGCAGTGGACCCAGCGCGGATCCACTGATCACAGGCCTCCAGGCTGAAAAGCAACCCTCCACCACAACTCTCTGTCTTCTATCCTTGAGCCAGTTCTGTATCCAAGTGGCTAGTTCTCTCTGTATTCCATGAGATCTAACCTTGCTAATCAGTCTACCATGAGGAACCTTGTCGAATGCCTTACTGAAGTCCATGTAGATCACATCCATCATTCTGCCCTCATCAAACCTCTTTGTTACTTTAAAAAACTCAATCAAGTCAGTGCGGCATGATTTCCCATGCACAAATCCAAGCTGACTATCCCTAATCAGTCCTTGCCTTTCCCAATACATGTAAATCCTGCATGTCTTTGTTTAGCCTGTCCTAGGATGGGTGTGTTGTCTCAATCAATGTGGTGTCCCTCTTCATCTGTGTGTCAGGATACTAGTTATAGCTGGTCATGTCTTTTGGCTGTCATGTCTTGGAGATGACGACCAGGCTACTCTGACCCATTGGCATCATGGTAATCCACAAACCTACCAATACACTGAACCAACTACTGATAAACAGAAAAGATCCTGTACCAATAACCAGCAAAAAGAATATCATTTACAAAATATCCTGTAAGGGCTGCAACAAACACTACATCAGACAGACAGACAGGAAACTAGCCACCAGGATACATGAACACCAACTAGCCTGTCCTAGGCATGGCATTCTAACCAGAACTCCATCAATAAACACATTGATTTAGATCCTATTTACATTCACTTGAAAAGTAAAAAAAACAGAACTAGATATGACAACATCCATCTTAAGAAACCAAGACCTATAAATAGAGAGGCAGGATATCCCCAACAGCACTTCACCGGAGACTCTCACTGACGATGTTACCTAGAATGGTGTGGAAACATCTGAAAACAAATCCACTGACACACTTACCATCAACCTGAGTTACAATTCTTCTCAATAAAAGATTGGCTCTTTGCAGGATTTATTCTTTATTTCCAAATTGGGGATTAGGGTTGTTGGATTCAAAGGCTTTGAATGACAGGTGTCTTTTGTTCTGGGTGTTGATTTTGGTTGGTTTAAACAGTGATTGGGATAGCAATGGTTCTTTCATTTCTGGGGGTGGAAGAAGTGACTTTAGGGGTGTTACAACAAGTGAATAAAGCCAAACTGCTAGAATTAGTGGACAATCTGGAATTGGAGCTGTCTCCTTCCATGAGAAAAGGAGAAATAATTACAGCAATATCTCAGCACTTAAATTTGCTGGAAAATCCATCTGAATCTTGAGAGATGTTTAAAATTCAATTGAAAATGAAGCAGCTTAAGTTAGAGGCAAAAGACAAGGAAAGAGCAAAAAAATGAAACTGTTTGAATTATGATTAAAAGCAGAGGAAAGAGAAAAAGAACGAAAAGCCCCTGCAGAACAAAAAAAAAGAACAGAATCACTTTAGCAAAACAAAAAGAAAAAGAGAGAAAGAGAGAGAAGAAAAAGACAGGGTGAGAGAGGTAAGGAAGAAAGATAGGGAGTTTGAATTTCAGAAATTGGCACTTAGGAACGTCAGCTTAAAAGACTGGAGATGAAGCTTGAAGGGAAGCTGAGTGAGGAAGAGAGTGAGGATGAACAAACCCATGGTAGACAAAGAACTGGTAAGAAACTGTTTAAATATGTTCAAGCATTGCCTGAATTTGATGAGAAGGATGTAGAAGCTTTGTTCATCTCACTCGAAAAGATGACAGAACAAATACGGTGGCAAGTGACCATATGGGTTTTGTTGATCCAAACAAAAATTGGACGTAGAGCTAGTGAGGTATTTGTATCATTATCAGAGGAGGTATCTGAGACATATGAGGAAGTGAAAAAAGATATCTAAAATGCGTATGAGCTTCTAATAGAAGCCTCCAGCCAACATTTCAGGAATCTAAGGAGGGGCCCTGGCCAAACCTACATTGAGTTTGAAAGTATCAACCTAAGTAATTTTGTTCCATGGATAAGGGCATTAAAAATGAGCAAACCCATGAAGCTCTTAGAGAGAATTATTTTAGAGAAGTTCAAAAATTCACTTTCTGAAGTAGCAAGAACTAATAAAACATAAAATTTAGAAAAATACAACATAGAACAGGCCCTTTAGCCCACGATGTTGTGCCCAAGATTTAATACTAATGTAAGATATAGCAACTTAACCTATGCACCCCTCAACTCACTGCTATCCATGTGCATGTCCAGCAGTTGTTTAAATGTCCCAAATGACTCTGCTTCCACCACCACCACTGGCAACGCATTCCATGCATTCACAACTCTCTGTGTAAGGAACCTACCTCTGACATCTCCTTTATACCTTCCTCCTAATATCTTCAAACTATGACTTCTCGTACCAGTCAATCCTGCCCTGGGGAAAAGTCTCTGGCTATTGACTCTATCTATTCCTCTCATTATTTTGTACACCTCGATCAGGTCTCCTCACTTCCTCCTTCTCTTCAGAGAGAAAAGTCCAAGCTTATTCAACCTTCCTTCATAAGGCAAGCCCTCCAGTTCAGGCAGCATTCTAGTAAACCTTCTTTGTACCCTCTCCAAAGCCTCTTTAACTTTCCGATAGTAGGGCGACCAGAACTGTACACAATATTTCAAATGTGGTCTCACCAGGGACTTGTAGAGCTGCAGCAAAACCTCGTGGCTCTTAAACTTAATCCTCCTGTTAATGAAAGCCAAAACACCATATGCTTTCCTAACAACCCTATACACTTGGGTGGCAACTTTGAGGAATTTATGAACTTGCACACCCAGATCCCTCTGTTCCTCCACACTGCCAAGAATCCTGTCTTTAATCCTATATTCATAGAACATAGAACATAGAAAAATACAGCGCAGTACAGGCCTTTCGGCCCTCAAAGTTGCGCTGATTTAAGCCCACCTAACCTACACTAGCCCACTATCCTCCATATGTCTATCCAATGCCTGTTTAAATCCCTTAAAGAGGGAGAGTCCGCCACTGCTACTGGCAGGGCATTCCATGAACTCACGACTCGCTGAGTAAAGAATCTACTGCTAACATTTGTCCTGTACCTACCATCCCTTAATTTAAAGCCTGTCCAGCAACCCCTGCCCCCAATACCGCCCCTGCCCCCAAATCCATCCAGCACTGCCCTTAACACCACCCCTGCCCCAACCCCATCCAACACCACCCACCAACACCGCCCCTCCAACCCCATACAGGACCGTCCCCCCAACACCGCCCCGCCCCCAAACCTGTCCAAGACCGCTCCCCGCCTCCACCCCAACCCCATCCAGCAACCCCCACCCCAACCCCAACACCACCCCCGTTCCAACCCCGTCCAATGCTGCCCCTGCCTCCCTAACACTGCCCACCCGCTCTCAATACCATCCAACACCACCCCCCCCACCCCAGTGCAGCACCACCGCCCCCCCCATCCACAACACCCCCCGCTCGCAATCCCGTCCAACACCACCCCCCGGCCCCAATACTCCCCGCTCCCAACCCTGTCTAACACAGCCCCCCACTCCCAAACAGCACTGCCCCCGCCCATGCCCCCAATCCCATACACACCCGCCCCCTCTCCAGGCCAGTCGGACTGGGCACCTACAACAAGATTGCTGCAGTTGCCTTTCAGGGATAAGTCTCCAAATAGCGCATGCACGTGCACACACACACACACACACCTTTTCACTGCAACTTTTTAACAGGTTCCATTTTTGCCCTGTACAGGACAATGTTGGAGTGATTATGTGGGAAAGGGGGGTTTTGGATTCACTCCTGTGTCGAACTCCAGGGAAAGTGTGGGGAGAGAGAGAGAGAGAGAGCGGGAAGTCAGTCATTTAGAGACGGTGCCTGTTTAACCACTGTCAATAAAAGATGCGATCAGTGTTGGAAACACGTCTTTTTGTAATGTTTCTATTGGGACCTCAAGATCTCCTTCGGATAATCCAATTTTTGGGTAATTGGCATTCGGATAATCGAGGTTCCTCTGTACATATTGATCAAGGACCCCCAGTTATGCCTCTTCCCTGCGGTATATACCTATCCCTGCCCATTGCTATTGTTAACATAACCGAATTATGGTCACTATCGCCAAAGTGCTCACCTACCTCCAAATCTAACACCTGGCCGGGTTCATTCCCCAGTACCAAATCCAATACGGCATTGCCCATTGTTGGCCTGTCCACATACAGTGTCAGAAAACCCTCCTCCACACATTGAACAAAAACTGACCCAGCTAAACTACTTGAACTATATTATTCCCAGTCAATATAAGAGATAAGATTTATAATATCTAGCAAGCAACAATTTGATTTCAGATAGTCAACAGGTTTCGTCAAGAGCAGGTCATGACTCACAAACCTCACTGAGTTTTTTGAGAAGGTGACCAAACATGTAGATGAGGGTAGGGCAGTTGACGTGGTATGCATGGACTTCAGTAAAGCCTTTGATAAGGTTCCATATGGTAGGTTGTTGGAGAAAATGCAGAGGCATGGGATTGAGAGTGATTTAGCAGTTTGGATTAGAAACTGGTTTTCTGTAAGAGGCAGCGAGTGGTGGTTGATGGAAAATATTCAGCCTGGAGTCTGGTTACTAATGGTGTGCCACAAGGATCTGTTTTGGGACCACTGCTGTTTGTCATTTTTATAAATGACTTAGATGCAGGCATAGGTGGATGGGTTAGTAAGTTTTTAGATGACACTAAAATCGATGGAGTAGTGGACAGTGTGGAAGAATGTTCCAGGTTGCAAGGGGACTTGGATAAACTGCAGAATTGGGCTAAGAGATGGCAAATGGAGTTCAATGCAGCTGCATGTGAGGTGATGCACTTTGGGAGGAATAACAGGAAGGATGAGTAGTGGGTCGATGGAAAGATTCTTGGTAGTGTGGATGTGCAGAGGGATCTTGGAGTCCATGTACAAAGATCCCTGAAAGTTGCCACCTAGGTGGATAGTGCTATTAAGAAGGCATACAGTGTGTTAGGTTTCATTGGTAGAGGGATTGAGTTCCAGAGTCGCAATATCATGCTGCAACTGTACAAAACGCTGGTGCGGCCTCACTTGGAATATTGTGTGCAGTTCTGGTCCCCACATTTTGGGAAGGATGTGGAAGTATTGGAAAAGTTGCAGAGGAGATATACCAGGATGTTGCCTGGTCTGGAGGGAAGGTCTTATGAGGAAATGCTGAGAGACTTGGATCTGTTCTCATTGGAAAGAAGAAGGCTAAGAGGGGATTTGATAGAGATGTACAAGATGATCAGAGAATTAGATAGGGTAGACTATGAAAGTCTTTTTTCTAGGGTGATGACGTCAGTTTGTATGAGGGGGCATAACTACAAATTGAGGGGTGATAGATTTAAGACAGATGTCAGAGGCAGGTTCTTTACTCAGAGAGTGGTAAGTGTGTGGAATGCCCAACCTGCCAATGTAGTTAACTCAGCCACATTAGGACAATTTAAACAATCCTTGGATAAGCACATGGATGATGATGGGATAGTGTAGGGGGACGAGCTGAGAATAAATCACAGGCCAGTGCAACATTGAGGACCGAAGGGCCTATTCTGCGCTGTATTGCTCTATGTTCTAACACTGGGGAAGTTAAAGTCCCCCATAACATCTACCCTATTGCTCTTGCTCCTATCGAGAATCATCTTTGCTATCCTTTTCTCTACACCCTTTGAACAATTCGGAGGCCTATCAAAAACTCCCATCAGGTGTCCTCTCTTTTCCTGTTTTTAACCTCAGCTCAAATTACCTCAGTGGATGAATCCTTAAACATTTTCTCAGCTGCTGTAATAATACTCTTGATTAACAATGCCACACTCCCCTTTTACCACCTTCTCTGTTCTTGCTGAAATATCTAAAACCCGGAACCTGCAACAACCATTCCTGTTCCTCCTCTATCCATGTCTTTGAATGACCACAACATTGAAATCCCAGGTACCAACCCATGCTGCAAGTTCACTCACCTTATTCCGGATGTTCCTGGCATTGAAGTACACACATTTCAAGCCAATATCCTGGTTGCTAGTGCCATCTTGTGACTTTGTAAACCTATCCCTGCCCTCACTATCCTCAACCTCCTGTACATTGGAACAACAATTCAGGTTCCCATCCCCCTGCTGCATTAGTTTAGAGCATGAGAAAATTTCCTCCCCAGGATATTGGCACCCCTCTGGTTCAGGAGAAGACCATCCAGTTCGTAGAGGTCCCACCTTCCCCAGAAAGAGCTCCAATTATCCAAGAATCCAAAACCCTCCCTCCTGCACTACGCTGAAGCCATGTGTTCAGCTCAACTCTCTTCTTGTTCCTCACTTCACCAGCACATGGCATGGGCAACAAACTAGAGATAACACCTCTGTTTATTCTAGCTTTAAGCTTCCAACCTAGCTCCCTGAATTTCTGCCTTAGGTCCCCACCTTTCATACTTCCTATGTCATTGGTGCCTGTGTGGACGACTTGGGGCTCTCCCCCTCCCCTGAAAGGATCCTGAAAACACGATCAGAGACATCACGAACCCTGGCACCTGGGAGGCAACCAGTATCTTTCTCGTTCCTACAAAACCTCCTATCTTTCACCCTAACTATGGAGTCCCCAATGACTAAAGCTCTGCTCCTCTTCTCCCTTTCCCTCTCAGCAGCAGGGACAGACTCAGTGCCAGAGACCTGTGCCCCATTGCTTGCCCCTGATAAGTCGTTTCCCCCGAACAATAGCCAAAACGGTGTACTTATTTTTGAGGGGAACCACCACAGGAGATCCTTGTACTGCTTGCTGATTCCCTTTCCGACCCTGATGATAACCTATCTACCTTCTTCACATGGCTGCGGAGTAACTACCTCTCTGTAACTTCTCTCAATAACCCCCTCTGCCTCCTGAATGATCCGAAGTTCATCCAGCTCCAGCTCCAGTTTCCTAACGCGGTTTTCGAGGAGCTGGAGTTGGGTGTACTTCCCACAAATGAAGTCAATAGAGACACTAGAGGTGACCCTTACCTCCCATATACTGCAGGAAGAACATTCAACTGCCCTTACCTCCATTCCCACTGTTCTAAATGCCCAAATAAACCACTGAAAAAATGAAACACGAAAGAAACTACTACCTTACCAAGTGAGGAAAGAATGTTTCTTTTTTGGTTAGAGGAGGAGGATGGGTGGGAGACACTACCCCGAGTAGTGTTTCAGGTGAAGCAACCACACAAATATGTAACCTCATGACTTTTTCGACAGCCTCCTGCTCGACGTTGCCGCACTTCCTGCTGCTGGAACAACAATGGCCAATTAACACAGCTTTCAGGCCGTCAAATGCTTTCTGACAGTTTGCTGTTCACAGAAACTCCTTTTCTTTCTTTTGCAATTCAGTGAGTGGAGCAGCCACACTGCTAACATTTGGTGTGAAGTTTCGATAAAATCCACTCAATCCCAGGAACCATAGTACTTTTTTTTTTGTCACTGGTATGGGAAACTTCCCAATTACCTTTGTTTTTGCATCTTGTGGGATGTCTAATAACACAGCTCAGGAAGGTGACTTTGGCTTTGACAAATTCACTTTCAGCTAGGTTTATCACTAGGTCTGCCTCCGAAGTCAATCAAATTCTGCTAAATGTTGAAAATATTCCTTCTAATTGTGACTAAAAACCAAGTCATCAATATATATGACACAATTGCAGAATCCAGAAATGGCCTTTTTGATTAGTCTCTGAAATGTGGTTGGCGTATTTTTCAAATGGATGGCATTAAACTGATATAGTCTATTCAGCTTTGCAAAAGCCAAAATTACTTTTGCTCTTTCTGACAAAGGTACCTACCAGAGCAAGTCCAACTTAGAAATATAAGTTCTTGTCCCACCTTTTCAACACAACCTTCCAAATATGGAATCAGATATGCACCAGTCTTTGTAATGGCATTGACTTTGCAATAGTGCACGCTTAACCTTTGGGTACCATCTGGCTTGGGCGCCATTTCTTTTGGAGAGTTCCAATCACTGCAACTCATTTTGACTATGTTATCTTGGAGCATGTGTTCAATCTCCTTTTGAACCTTTGCTGACTTTAGAGGACTATGTCTATGAGGATGTTGCTTAATCGGAACACTATCTCCGATATCTACATCATGCATAATTAGATTAATACTTCCCAGCTTATTTCCACATTTCCCCTTGGTGATAGTAAAAACTCTTTCAGGTCATTTCGATTTTCCTCTGGAAGGTAACTCAATAATTTATCCTGATTTTTGACAAATTCCTCATTGTCCAATTTAATCTGAGGAATATCCAATTCAGAATCCTCTGAACTTAGTTTTTCATTCTGTGTTGCAACCAATAACACAGTCTCTTTTGGCTTTACTTCCCGTCAAAGTACCTTTTGAGCATATTTACAGACACACTCTGTGAGATTTCTTTCCGTCTGGAGTCCTTATCAAATAGTTCAGTTAGGTCCTAATTCTGCTCCCCTTAATTTTGAGGCTATGCTCTCTTATTAGATCAGATTCCCTACAGTGTGGAAACAGGCCCTTTGGTCCAACAATTCCACACCAACCCTCTGAAGAGTAACCCACCCCAGACTCATTTCTCTCCAACTAATACACCTAATAATATGAGCAATTTAGCACGGCCAATTCACCTGACCTGCACATCTTTGGACTGTGGGAGGAAACCAGAGCACCCGAAGGAAATCCACACAGACAATCACCCAAGGCTGGAATCGAACCTGGGTCCCTGGTGCTTTTTTGAGTGCTAACCACAGAGCCACCATGCCATCCTAGTTTCACCTGCCAGTGGAAACATTCTCTCTACTTCTATCTTATCTATTCCCTTCATAATTTTATGTGTTTCTATAAGATCCACCCTCATTCTTCTAAATTCCCATCAATAAAATCCCAGTCTACTCTGTCTCTCCTTGTAAACTAACTCTCTCAACTCCAGAATCAATCTAGTTGAAATATTGGAGCGACTGGGCTTATATACCTTGAGTATAGAAGGCTGAGAGGGGATCTGATTGAGACGTATAAGATTATTAAAGGATTGGACACTCTGGAGGCAGGAAACATGTTTCCGCTGATGGGTGAGTCCCGAACCAGAGGACACAGCTTAAAAACAAGGGGTAGGCCATTTAGGACAGAGATGAGGAGAAACTTCTTCACCCAGAGGGTGGTGGGTATGTGGAATGCTCTGTCCCAGAAGGCAGTGGAGGCCAAGTCTCTGGATTCATTTAAGAAAGAGTTGGATAGAGCTCTCAAGGATAGTGGAATCAAGGGTTATGGAGATAAAACAGGAACAGGATATTGATTGAGGATGATCAGCCATGATCATAATGAATGGTGGTGCAGGCTCAAAGGGCAGAATGGCCTACTCCTGCACCTATTGTCTATTGTCTATTGTCTAGTGAACCTCCTTTGTACCACCTCCAGTGCCAGTATATCCTTTCTCAAAGCGACCAAAACTGCACAAAGTACTCCAGGTGTGGCATCTCCAGCTGCAACATAACCTTTCACTTTCTGTGATTCATACACAAGGACACCCAGGTCCTTCTGCACAAAAGCGTGCTGCAATTTCTTACTATTCACATAATAGTCCTTTTTACTGTTATTCCTACCACAATGGATGACATCACATTTATTAATGTTGTACTCCATCTGCCAGACCTTTGCCCACTCACTCAATGAATCTATGTTCCTCTGCAAAGTTTCACCGTCCTCTGCACATTTTGCTCTGCCACTCATCTTAGTGTCATCTGAAAACTTTGATACATTTCACGTGGTCCCCAACTCCAAATCATCTATGAAAATTGTGAATATTTGTGGTCTCAACACTGATCCCTGAGGCACGCCATCCGTCATTAATCCTCAGCCAGAAAAGCCCTCATTTATTCCCACTCTTTGCTTCCTGTTAGTTAACCAACCCTCTATCCATTCTAATACATTACCTTTAATGCCATGTGTCTTTACCTTATGCAAAAGCCTTTTGGAAGTCTAGATACATGACATCTACTGGGTCGCCATTGCCCACTGTGCTCGTAATGTCTTCATAGAATTCCAGGAGCTTAGTTAAGCATAACCTGCCTTTCATGAACCCATGCTGCTTCTGTCCAATGGGACAATTCCTATCCAGGTGTCTTGCTATTTCTTCCTTGATAGTAGATTCAAGCATTTTCCCCATGACAGAGGTTAAGCTGACTGGTCTATAATTCCTCATCTTTTGTCTACTTCCTTTCTTAAACAGTGACATCACACTTGATGTTTTCCAATCTGGTGGAACTGCCCCAGAGTCCAGTGAATTTTGGAAAATTTCCACAAGCGCATTTGTTATTTCCCCCGCCATCACTATTAGCACCCTGGGATGCATTCCATCAGAGCCAGGTAGCTTGTCTACCTTTGGCTTCATTAGCTGGCCAAACACTACCTTTTGTGATAATGATTGTTTCCAGGTTCTCATCTACTTTCGTCTCTTTGTCAGTATCTGGCGTGTTATTCATGTCTTCCACTGTGAAGACGAACACAAAATACCTATTCAATGTCTCGGCTATTTCCTCATATCCCATTAATAAATCTCCCATCTCATCCTCTAAAGGACCAATGTTTAAGTTAGGCAGTCTTTTTTTGTGTTACATATTTATAGAAAGTTTTGCTGTCTTTATATTCTGAGCTAGTTTACTCTCATAATCTATCTGACTTTTCTTTATAGCTCTTTTTGTCCTTCTTTTGACCTTTAAAGTTTTCCCAATCTTCTAGTTTCCTGCTGGTTTTTGCCAATCTGTACGCCTCCTCTTTTAATTTGATAGCTTCTCTTATTTCCTTAGACACCCATGGCCAATTACCCTTGTCCTACAGTCATTCCTTTTCATTGGAATATACTTTTGCTGAGCACTTTGAAAAATTGCTTTGTAAGTCCTCCATTGTTTGGCAACTTTCCCACCATAAAGTTTCTATTTCCAGTCTACATTAGCCAACTCATCCTATTGTAGTCTCCCATTTTTAGGCACAGGAGCCTGGTATTGGATTTTATCTTTGCATTTTCCATCTGTATACTAAATCCATAGAACATAGAAAAGTACAGCATAGAACAGGCCCAAGGATATCCCTAACCTAAAATAAAACAACCTACCCTACACACCCCTCAATTCACTGCGGTCCATGTGCATGCCCAGCAGTCACTTAAATGTCCCTAATGACTCTGTTTCCACCACCACCGCTGGCAACGGTGGTGCATTCACACTTCTCTGCGTAACAAACGTACCTCTGACGTCTCCTCTATACCTAACATCTTAAAACTATGACCCCCTGTGCCAGTCAATCCTGCCTTGGGGGAAAATCTCTGGCTATTGACTCTATTCATGTCTCTCATTGCCTTGTATATCTTGATCAGGTCACCTCTCTTTGTCCTTCTTTCCAGAGAGAAAAGTCCAAGCTTAGTCAACCTCTCTTCGTAAGACAAGCCTTCCAGTCCAGGCAGAATCCTGGTCAACCTTCTTTGCACCCTCTCCAAAGTCTTCATATCTTTCCTATAATAGAGTGACCAGAACTGGACACAATATTCCAAGTGTGGTCTCGCCAGGGTCTTGTAGATCTGCAGCAAAAAATCGCGGCTCTTAAACTCGATCCCCCTGTTAATGAAAGCGAAAACACCATATGTTTTCTTAACAACTCAACCTTAAAATCCATACTGAGATCATTCCTTCCAAGAGGATCGCTAACAATGAGATAATTAATTATTCCTATCTCATTACACATGATAGCTTGCTCCCTTGTCGGTTCCATTACATCCAGTTCAAGAAAACTATAGCGGATACATTCAATGAACCCCTCCACAAGGCTACCCAGACCGACCAACTTACATTTTTTTTAGATTAGACTTACAGTGTGGAAACAGGCCCTTCGGCCCAACAAGTCCACACCGACCCGCCGAAGCGCAACCCACCCATACCCCTACCCCTACATTTACCCCTTACCTAACACTACGGGCAATTTAGCATGGCCAATTCACCTAACCCGCACATCTTTGGACATGTATATTAAAATCCCCCATGTTAACTGATGTACTTTTTTTACAGGTATTAGTTATTTCTTTGCTTATTGCCCTTCCCAATGTGATATTATTATTTAGTGGCCTATAGACTACGCCTATCAGTGACTTTTTTTCTGAGAGTTTCTAATTTCCATTCAGATGAATTCAATTTTATTCCCCATAGAGCCTACATCATCTCTCACCACGCCGTGATGTCATCCTTAAATATCAGAGCTACACGAACTCCCTCACCTTCCTGTCTGTCCTTCTGGATAGTTTTGATACCCCTGGATATTTAACTTCCAGTTGTGACCATTCTGCAATCATGTCTCCGCAATGGCTACTAAATCATATTCATTCACAATGTTTTGTGCTGTTAACTCATCTATCTTGTTTTGAATACTATAAGCATTCAGGTAAAGTGTCTTTATGCAAGTTTTTATACCCTCTTTATGAATTCTAAAATCTTCATTATGAATATCTCCTGAGCTATCCTTCCTTTTAACTTCTTTCATAGTCTGCCATGTAGTCAAACACTTCCGCACACATGTTACCCTGCTGCTTTTCTTTTTATTTACCACCATATTTCCTGTTGTCTTCCCCTTCTCTTCCCCCCGAATCACTAGTTTAACGTTCTAGTGACCACCTTATATATCCTTTTCACTAGAACATGGTTCCAGATCAGTTCAGGTGGAGACCATCCCATCGGTACAGATCCTTCCTGTTCCAAAACTGATGCCAATACCCTATGAAATTGAACCTCTCTTTCCCAAACCACTCCTTTCGCCATGTGTTTACTTCCCTAATATTTGTATCCCTAAACCAAATCCAAGCACTTGGCTCGGGTAGTAATCCGGAGATTATAACTCTTGAGGTTCTGTTCTTTAATTTTGTTCCTCACTCCTGATAATCCCTGAACAGGTCCTCTTTCCTAGTCTTGTCTATGTTGTTTGTCCCAATGTGAAACATTACAACTGGCTCCTCCCCCTCCCTCTCCAATATCCTTTTAAGCTGGTCAAAGATGTCCCGCACCCTGGCACTGGGCAAACAACATGCCATGCGGAACTCTTGATCCTGCTTACAAAGGATACAATCTATCTGCCTAATTGTAGAACCCCCTACAATTACTACTTGTCTTTTTGCTCTCCCCTCTTGAATGGTCTCCTGTACCACAGTGCCATGATCAGCTGGCTCATCCTTCCTGCAGCTCTGTTCCTCAGCCACACAAGGACCAAGCACCTTGTACCTGTTGAACAAGGTCAAGAGCTGAGGCTTCTCTACCTGGATCCTTCAACCTGCCTCACTCGTAGTCACACTTGCTGCTCAAGTCCACGGACCAAATTTGTAACACTTAACCTACCAGGTGTGACTGCCTCCCGAAACAAAGCATTGAGGTAACTCTCTCTTTCCTGGATGTGCTAAAGTGTTTGAAGCTCAGATTCCAGCTCACCAATTCTGAATCGGAGTTCCTCTATCAACCAACACCTGCTATAGATGCGGTCACTGCAGTTTGCAATGGGATCAGCCAGCTCTCATATCATACAGCCACAATACATCACTTGCCTGGCCATTTCTACTTATTTAATTTATAAATTAGTTAATTCCTGATTAGCTAACCTAGTTCATTTTGGAGTGTCTATTTTCAAGTTTTGGACAGGATTCCTCTCAGCCAATCAGGTCACAACTCTCCAGCAATATCAGTTTGGTTTCAGTTATTCCCCAAGGTAAGTGAGTTATATACTTACAGCTCTGCTCCGTCCTCTGACTCTGAAAACAAGGTATTACGCACTTCTTGACACCAGGCTCTGAATGATGCACTCTTCAATACACACCAAAACCTCTCGAGGAAAGGCCTCAGAACTTCTACTTGAACCTGGCCAACTCTCTTAATGGTTGCTCCCTTATACAACTTAATCTTGCCAGTTGTCCTCTTCAGAGAACCATTTTTTGGGTCAGAGCGTGGGAAACACCAATAGTGTTTCGGAGTTTAACCACACCAAGACACCATATTCTCTCTAACCTGCTATATAGATATGATGACTGTGGCAATGTCTCCTAGAGTTCCGTTGTGATGACTCTCAGCCATCCTCTGATAATGGCAAGATAATTGAAGATAGTTAAATGTGTCAAATGAAGAGTACAAATAGTGTGCATGCAGTGTCGACAGGCTGATTAACAAGTCTTTGTCAGTGATCAAGAGTCTCTTTCTGCCCAAGCTACCTGCGGAGAATCTGTCTGGATCTTACACCTCAATTCCCCATTCACCAGTAATTCTGTACCTTACATTTCCATGGTTACATATCCATGGTTAGGTGAATTGGCCGTGCTAAATTGCCCGTAGTGTTAGGTGAATGGGTAAAGATAGGGGTATGGGTGGGTTGCGCTTCGGCGGGTCAGTGTGGTCTTGTTGGGCCGAAGGGCCTGTTTCTACACTGTAAGTAATCTAATCTAATCTAATCTAATCTAATCTAATTTCCATAGCTTCCCTTCAACCACAATGCAAACATAAATGACAACACAAACGCTACAAATTAAAATAATAAATGAATAAATTACATATGGTAGACAAAAGTCAGCAAATCGTCCTTATTGCCTGTATTCCATGTGGCTTTATCAGTCCTTATGCTCCTACATTGTGCCACACTGTTGGTGAAAAGCATGGTTTGGGCACAACAGGTATGATATTAGATGGAGGATTAGGAATCTTACCACATTTCGGATCAACAATGAAACCAACAATTTAATATTATCACCCTGCCTCTTTTAGGAATATTTTGGCTATGAGTAAAGGTTAAAAAGATTAGGATTGTTTTCACAGGAAAGACAAAAGCTGAGAGGAAACCTGACAATGAGGCATAGATAGGGTGGATAGTCAGAGGCTTTTTCCCAGGGTTGAAGTTTCACTTACAAGGGAGCACAGGTTCAAGGTGAGAGGGGAAAGTTTAAGGGAGATATGCGAGGGAAGTTTTTCTCGCAGAGAATGGTAGGTGCCCGGAATGCACTGCCAGAAGAGGTGGTAGGAGCAGGCACATTTGGCAACATTTAAGACGCATCAGGAAGATTACATGAATAGGGAGGGAATAGAGGGAAATGGACCGAATAAGGGCAGAAGGTTTATTTTTTAGTTTAGTTCGGGCATGATGATTGGTAGGCTTGGAGGGCCGAAGGGCCTGTTCCTGTGCTGTACTTCTTTTTGTTTTTTATCCATTGTTCTTTAATATCAGTAAAGGTTGCACCTTGCCATTTATACTTTCTATTTACATCTTTTGCTCCTTCACTTGTCTCATCATTCTCTCTTATTGCCTTTCATGATCATCCCTTCAATCAATTAACCTCTTCTGACTTTTGCACTACCATAGAACATTCCTTATGTTCTTTTCTCTTAGCTCACACACTGTCTCTCCCCATTTTTTTTTGCCTGCATGGCTTAAAAGTTGTTATACCTCTAAGCAATCCCAATTCTGGCAGATGATCACTGAACAGCAATGTTGACCTGGATTTTCAGTGAGTCATGGAAATTTCACGAACCTTTATACATCACTCTATTTTCGCACATGCAGGAGATGTATTCATAGCTAGTGCTGAACTCTCAGTCTGGCCAACTCAAGTATGGGTTGAAGGGTGTGGTGCTAGAAAAGCACAGCCAGTTAGGCAGCATCTGAGGAGTGGGAAAATCAAAGTTTTGGGCATAAGCCCTTCATCCTGATGAAGGGCTTATGCCCGAAATATCAATTCTCCTACTCCTCAGGTGCTGCCTGACCAGCTATGTTTTATCTGCACCACACTCTTCGACTCTGATCTCCAGCATTTGCAGTCCTCACTTTCTCTAACTCAATTATGGTGTTTGGTAACTCCTCACTCTCTGTGATTTTTATAGACTTGAGCCTGATGAGTGTACCTATTACCCTAGTGTATGTTCATCCTACATATGCATCGCCCATCCTTCCTCCATCCTGATGAAGGGTCTCAAACCAAAACATCGACTTGTCCACCTCCTGATGCTGCTTGGCTTGCTGTGTTCATCCAGCCTGCTGTTTGTCTACTCTGGATTCCAGCATCTACAGTTTTTTTGTCTTGTCCACCACCCTTCCTTGTTGCCCAGAGTTGAAACTGAATATGTATGTACTTACTGCTGCTTGGAGGAAGAAGACAATCCAACCAAATACATATCTCAAAAATGTGGCCAGATTTGTGAGCATGCATATTTCAAGATTGTGCCTTTGAATGTAATTCCAGTGAGCTGGGATGTTAATCAGCATTCATGGCATACTTATGAATGCAGTAGAGGCTCCAGAAAGTCAAGGTCAGAAAAGCCAAAACACCCACAGAAAGGTTCTGAAAACTTAATAGCACAACTTTAGCCCCCCCTCTCCCCTGTCAGAACAAAGACCAATAAAGCACAGGAACAGGCCTTTGAGTCCACCAAGCCTATGCTGACATATTTTGCCCTTAAAACTGTCTTCACTTACTGGATCTATACCCCTCTACTCCCTTCCTAATCATGTGTTCATCCAGGAACTTCTTGAATGCTGCTAATATGTCTGCCTCCACCACTTCCTTTGACAGTGTGTTCCGGGCACTTACCACTCTTTGTGTGAAAAACTTGCCTTGTGCATCTCTTTTAAACTCGCCTGCCCCCTCCACACTGCTCCCCCCCCCAACACCCCCCACGTCTTGAACCTGTGTCCCCGAGTAAATAAACCCTCCAACTTGAGAAAAAGCCTCACATTTTCCTCGCTAACCATGCCATTCACAATTTTCTAAACTTCTATCAGGTCAACATAAGAACATAAGAACTAGGAGCAGGAGTGGACCATCTAGTCCTTCAAGCCCACTCCGCCATTTAATCAGATCATGGCTGATCTTTTCATGGAATCAGCTCTACTTACCTTCCCTCTCATCCCAACCCTAAATCCTTAACTGTTTAAAAAATTATTTACATTAACTTTAAAGGCATTCAATGAGGAATCCTCAACTACTTCACTGGGCAGGGAATTACATAGATTCACAACCCTCTGTGTGAAGAAGTACTCTCTCAATTCAGTCCTAAATCTGCTCCCCCTAATTTTGAGGCTCTGCCCTCTTGTCCTAGTTTCACCTGCCAGCGGAAACATTCTCTCTATTTCTATTTTATCCATTCCCTTCATAATTTTATATGTTTCTGTAAATCGCCTGTCATCTTCTAAATTCCAGTGAGTTCAGCCCCAAACTACTCAGTCTCTCCTTATAAGCCAACGCCCTCAACTCCGGAATCAACCTAGTGAACCTCCTCTGTACTCCCTCTAGAGCCAGTACATCCCAAAACTGCGCACAGTATTCCAGGTGTAGCTTCACCATCACCCTGTACAGCCGCAGCATAACCTATAAGACCATAAGACCATAAGACATAGGAGTGGAAGTAAGGCCATTCAGCCCATCAAGTCCACTCCACCATTCAATCATGGCTGATGGGCATTTCAACTCCACTTACCAGCATTCTTCCCGTAGCCCTTAATTCCTTGTGACATCAAGAATTTATCAATCTCTGCCTTGAAGAATTTAGCGTCCTGGCCTCCACTGCACTCTGCGGCAATGAATTCCACAGGCCCACCACTCTCTGGCTGAAGAAATATCTCCGCATTTCTGTTCTGAATTGACCCCCCTCTAATTTTAAGGCTGTGTCCACGGGGCCTAGTCTCCTCGCCTAATGGAAACAATTTCCTAGCGTCCACCCTTTCCAAGCCATGTATTATCTTGTAAGTTTCTATTAAGTCTCCCCTTAATCTTCTAAACTCCAATGAATACAATCCCAGGATCCTCAGCCGTTCCTCGTATGTTAGACCAACCATTCCAGGGATCATCCGTGTGAATCTCCATTGGACACGTTCCAATGCCAGTATGTCCTTCCTGAGGTGTGGGGACCAAAACTGGACACAGTACTCCAAATGGGGCCTAACCAGAGCTTTATAAAGTCTCAGTAGCACAACAGTGCTTTTATATGCTAACCCTCTTGAAATAAGTGACAACATTGCATTCGCTTTCTTAATCACGGACTCAACCTGCATGTTTACTTTCAGAGAATCCTCGACTAACACTCCCAGATCCCTTTGTACTGTGGCTTTACGAATTTTCTCACCATTTAGAAAGTAGTCTATGCTTTTATTCTTTTTTCCAAAGTGCAAGACCTCGCATTTGCTCATGTTGAATTCCATCAGCCATTTCCTGGACCACTCTCCCAAACTGTCTACATCCTTCTGCAGCCTCCCCACTTCCTCAGTACTACCTGCCTGTCCACCTAACTTCGTATCATCTGCAAACTTCGCTAGAATGCCCCCAGTCCCTTCATCCAGATCATTGATATATAATGTGAACAGCTGCAGCCCCAACACTGAACCCTGTGGGACACCACTTGTCACCGGCTGCCATTCCGAAAAAGAACCTTTTATCCCAACTCTCTGCCTTCTGTCAGACAGCCAATCCTCAATCCATACCAGTAGCTCACCTCGAACACCATGGGCCCTCACCTTGCTCAGCAGCCTCCCGTGTGGCACCTTATCAAAGGCCTTTTGGAAGTCTAGATAGACCACATCCACTGGATTTCCCTGGTCTAATCTACTTGTCACCTCTTCAAAGAATTCCAACAGGTTTGTCAGACACAACCTCCCCTTATTAAATCCATGTTGACTTGTTCTAATCAGACTCTGCTCTTCCAATAATTTAGAAACCTCATCCTTGATGATGGATTCTAGAATTTTACCAACAACTGAGGTTAGGCTAATTGGCCTATAATTTTTCATCTTTTGTCTTGATCCTTTCTTGAACAAGGGGGTTACAACAGCGATCTTCCAATCATCTGGAACTTTCCCTGACTCCAGTGCCTTTTGAAAGATCTCAACCAATTCCTCCGCTATTTCCTCAGCCACCTCTCTCAGAACTCTAGGGTGTATCCCATTGGGGCCAGGAGATTTATCAATTTTAAGACCTTTTAGCTTTTCTAGAGCTTTCTCTTTTGTAATGGCAACCATACTCAACTCAGCCCCCTGACTCCCTTTAATTGTTGGGATATTACTCATGTCTTCCACTGTGAAGACTGACACAAAGTACTTGTTAAGTTCTCCTGCTATTTCCTTATCTCCCATCACTAGGCTTCCAGCATCAGTTTGAAGTGGCCCAATGTCTCCTTTTGCCTGTCATTTGTTTCTTATATCTTGAAAGAAACTTTTACTATCATTTCTAATATTACTGGCTAGCCTACCTTCATATTTGATCCTCTTCCTCCTTATTTCTCTCTTTGTTATCCTCTGTTTGTTTTTGTAGCCTTCCCAATCTTCTGATTTCCCACTGCTCTTGGCCACTTTATAGGATCTCTCTTTTTCTTTAATACATTTCCTGACTTCCTTTGTCAGCCATGACTGTCTAATTCCTCCTCGAATAATCTTTCTTTTCTTGGGGATGAACCTCTGTACAGTGTCCTCAATTATACCCACAAACTCCTGCCATTTTTGCTCTACTGTCTTCCCTGCTAGGCTCTGCTTCCAGTCTATTTTTGTCAGTTCCTCTCTCATGCTCTCATAATTACCTTTATTTAACTGTAATACCATTACATCCGATTTTGCCTTCTCTCTTTCAAACTGCAAACTGAACTTTACCATATTATGATCGCTGCTTCCTAAGGGCTCCCTTACTTTAAGATATTTTATAAAGTCTGGTTCATTACATAGCACTAGGTCCAGAATAGCCTGCTCCCTTGTGGGCTCCATGACAAGCTGTTCCAAAAAGCCCACCTGCCTGCTTTTAAACTCAATCCCTTTAGCAATGAAAGACAGAATGCCTATTTAATTATCTATTGTACCTGCAGACCATCTTCTCTGATCCATGCATAAGGACACCCAGGTTCCTCTGATCAGCAGCATGCTACAATACCATTCAAATAATAGTCCTTTTTTGCTGTTATTCACACCAAAATGGATAACTTCACATTTATTAACATTGTACTCCATCTGCCAAATCTTTGTCCCTCAATCTCCTCCATTCCAGTGAAAACAAACCCAGTCTTTCCAACATTCATAGTTAAAATCCACATATTAGGCAACATCTTGGTAAACCTTTTCCCTACCCTCTCCATAGCATCCACATCCTTCTGGTAGTGTGGTGACCAGAACTGTACGCAATATTTCATGTGTGGCCTAACTGTAACTATAGGCCAGTGAGTCTGACTTCAGGTGTGGGCAAAGTCTTAGAGAGAATGGTAAGGGATAAGATTTATGAACATCTGGATAGGAATAACGTGATCAAGGATAGCCAGCATGGTTTTGTGAAGGGCAGGTCGTGCCTCACAAACCTTATTGAGTTCTTTGAGAAGGTGACTAAGGAAGTGGATGAGGGTAAAGCAGTAGATGTTGTGTATATGGATTTTAGTAAGGCGTTCGATAAGGTTCCCCATGGTCGGCTAATGCTAAAACTATGGAGGTATGGCATTGAGGATACATTAGAGGTTTGGATTAGGAATTGGCTGGCTGGAAGGAGACAGAGGGTAGTAGTTGACGGACTATGTTCATCTTGGAGTGCAGTTACTAGCAGTGTACCACAAGGATCTGTTTTGGGACCATTGTTTTTTGTTATCTTTATAAATGATCTAGAGGAAGGGCTTGAAAGCTGGGTAAGCAAGTTTGCGGATGACACAAAAGTCGGTGGAGTTGTGGATAGTGAGGAAGGAAGTGGTAGGTTACAGCGGGATATAGATAAGTTGCAGAGCTGGGCAGAAATGTGGCAAATGGAATTCAATGTAGCTAAGTGTGAAGTCATTCACTTTGGTAGGAGTAACAAGAAGATGGATTACTGGGCTAATGGTAGGCTACTTGGTAGTGTGGATGAGCAGAGGGATCTTGGTGTCCATGTACACAGATCTCTGAAAGTTGCCACCCAGGTAAATAGTGCTGTGAGGAAGGCATATGGTGTACTGGGCTTTATTGGTAGAGGAATTGAGTTCCGGAGTCCTGAGGTCATGTTGCAACTGTATAAGACTCTGGTGCGGCCTCATCTGGAGTATTGTGTGCAGTTTTGGTCACCATACTATAGGAAGGATGTGGAGGCATTGGAACGAGTGCAGAGGAGGTTTACCAGGATGTTGCCTGGAATGGTAGGAAAATCTTATGAGGAAAGGCTGAGGCACTTGGGGCTGTTCTCATTGGAGAAGAGAAGGTTTAGGGGAGATTTGATAGAGGTGTATAAGATGATTAGGGGTTTAGATAGGGTTGACACTGAGAACCTTTTACCGCTAATGGAGTCAGGTGTTACTAGGGGACACAGCTTTAAATTAAGGGGTGGTAGGTATAGGACAGATGTTAGGGGTAGATTCTTTACACAGCGGGTTGTGAGTTCATGGAATGCCCTGCCAGTAGCAGTGGTGAACTCTCCTTCTTTATGGTCATTTAAGTGGGCATTGGATAGGCATTTAGAAGTTATTGGGCTAGTGTAGGTTAGGTAGGATTCGGTCGGCGCAACATCGAGGGCCGAAGGGCCTGTACCTCGCTGTATCTTTCTATGTTCTATGTTCTATGAAGTTCTATAAAGCTGCAGCATAACCTGTCTATCCTCATACTCAATATCCCTTCCAATAAATGGAAGCAGAGCATAGGCCTTTTTTACTATCTTGTGTACCTGCACTGACCCCTTCAGTGATCTGTGGACCTGTACACCCAGGCCTCTCTGCATATCAATACTCCTAAGGGTTCTGCCATTCACTGTGTAATTTCCACCTGTACATGACCTTCCAAAATACATCACCTCACATTTATCCTGACTAAACTCCATCTGTCAATTTTCAGTCCATGTCTCTAACTGATCTGTATCCTGCTGTATCCTCTGACAATTCTCCTCAGTATCCTCAATCTCACCTAGCTTCGTATCATCTGCAAACTTACTGATTAGACTATCCATATTTTCTTCCAAATCATTTATGTAGACTACGAACAGCAGAGGTCCCAGCACTGATCCCTGTGGAACACCACTAATCACAATCCTCCATTCTGAAAAGCATCCTTCCACCACCACCACTGTCTCCTATAAATAAGCCAGTTCTGTATCCATCTTGCTGGCTCACCCCAAATACCATACGACAAACTAATTAGTTTCTGTTCTGGGTTTCCATTCAGAAGGAAATAGGTTGACTACTCAAATTGGCCATTTTTAAGATGGAAGGAATTTAATTTAAGATGGAAAGAATTATATTTTCTCTCCTTAACAGCATATAGTTACACTTCAGTATTCTACTTTTGATTGCTTGTTCTAGATTCCAGTTGTATTTTTTTTGTCTAATTCATCTTTCAAACAGATAAAATGTGACTGATTCCAAAATTGTCTCACAATACTTTTCAATAGCACATGTTAGATATGTACCTTATTTTGATGTTTAAGTCCTGTAATTTTTGCACAGAATTAAATTCCATTTTTTTTTCAGTTTAGTCCAATGAGGCACACATTCTTGGGACCTGGTCTTTGCTGGCTGGCCAGCATTTATTGCCTGTCCTCAGTTGCTGTTGAGAAGATGGCAGTGAACAGCATTCCTGAACTGCTGCAGCCCACATGCTGTAGATTGGGCAATTGATAAAACTGAGTGGCTTGCCAGGCTATTTCAGTGAGCAGTTAGAGAGTCAATCACGTTACTGTGGCTTTCAACTCTCATATAGCCCAGACCTGTACTTTTCCTCAACTCCATCCTATCATATTCATTTAATCTATTCACAAAGTGTTATATATTATGCATAGCTAAGCAATTCACTTATAAATAATGAACAGCTTGCAAAGTTAAACAGAAACAAAATGAAGACTGTAGACTAAGGTATGTATTAACACATGGAAGTTGTTTATTGCCAATCATGCTGAGGATTTATTTTTCTCATTTTGGCACAATATTATGCGATGACAAGAATTTTCAAATCTTACCTCCACATCCTCTCTACCTCATGACATGTTGCCCCATATATAGTTGAGAATCGGCCTGTCAGTCACATCCTGATGAAGGGCTTTTGCTCGAAACATCGATTTCTAATTAAGGGCTTTTGCCCAAAACGTCGGTTGTCATATTCCTTGGATGCTGCCTGATCTGCTGTGCTTTTCCAGCACCACTGTAATCTTGACTCTAATCTCCAGCATCTGCAGTACCCACTTCTACCTATTCAGTCATATGTCGAGAGTATGGTGCTGGAAAAATACAGTAGGTCAGGCAGCATCTGAGGAGCAGGAGAATCGACATTTTCGGCATAAGCCCTTGATCCGGAATGTCAGCATAGTAACAATCATTGAATATATGATTCTTGATAATGATTCCTGATGAAGGGCTTATGCCTGAAACGTCGATTGTCCTGCTCCTTGGATGCTGCCTGACCAGCTGTGTTTTTCCAGCATCACACTCTCAACTCTGATACTCCAGCATCTTCAGTCCTCACTTTCTCCCTGTTCAGTCACATGAAGACCCATGGCAAAATCTCATGACCCTCATGATTATCCTCGAATTGAATGACAGCCAGTGACAACAATGAGATTAACACTTCAATAATACTTAGTTATGATAACAAGGTCAGCCAGATGGGCCTCATAGAATATGCGTTCCCTGCTTGGGGCTGTTAATCTGGTTCAATCAGGGAGTCCTAGCTGACAGATATAAACAGGAATGTCAGAGGTTCTGTTCACCCTGACAGTTGGCTCTGAGGGATTTGGGTAAAAAGTGAGGTCTGCAGATGCTGGAGATCAGAGCTGAAAATGTGTTGCTGGTTAAAGCACAGCCTGATGAAGGGCTCTGGCCCGAAACGTCGAATTTCCTGTTCCTTGGATGCTGCCTGACCTGCTGTGCTTTAACCAGCAACACATTTTCAGCTCTGAGGGATTTGGATCAGTGTCAAGGACTTTCTATGTTTAAATAAAGGGTATAAAGTTAAAAATCACACAACACCAGGTTATAGTCCAACAGGTTTAATTGGAAGCATTAGCTTTCCAGAGCATAGCTCCTTTATCAGGTGGTTGTGGAGTACATAATTGTAAGAAGCAGAATTTATAGCAAAAGTTTACAGTGTGATGTAACTGAAATTATACATTGAAAAATACTTTGATTGTTTGTTAAGTCTCTCATCTTTTAGAATGAACATGATATTTTCACTTCTTTCATATGTAAATCACAATACTCCTTTTAAAAGTTACATTCTCAGGTTAACTATAACAGTTGGTGTCATCCAAGGCAATGAATTCCACTGGCCCACCACTCTCTGGCTAAAGAAATGTCTCCTCATTTCTGTTCTAAATTGACTCCCTCTAATTCTAAGGCTGTGCCCACAGGTCCTAGTCTCCCCACCTAACAAAAACAACTTCCCAGCATCCACCATATCTAAGCCATGCATTATCTCGTAAGTTTCTATTAGATCTCCCCTCAATCTTCTAAACTAAATAATGTAACTGATTTTATACTCATCAACAAGGGAAACATCTTTCTCCATCCACTCTGCTACATTCTGCAAAGATTTTGTCAATTTCGGAGTTTCAAAGATCACCTCTCATTCTTTAAAATACGAGAGAATGCAGGCTGAGTTTTATGACTCTCACCTACGGAAACAATCCCCATCATTCCAGGGATTAGTCTGGTGAGTCTTTGGTGCACTATGTCTCCAGCAATTATTGTGTTCTTAGATTAGAGATTAAAAGTATACACAACACTTCAGGTAAATGCTTACCATGCCTCTATATAATTGCAGGAAAAAGTGAGGACTGCAGATACTGGAGACTCAGAGTCGAAGAGTGTGGTGCTGGAAAAGCATAGCAGGTCAGGTAGGATCCAAGGATTTCTGATGAAGGGCTTATGCCCGAAATACCGATTCTCCTGCTCCTCAGATGCTGCCTGGCTGGCTGTGCTTTTCCAGCACCACACTTTCCAACTCTACATAAATGCAGCAAAACACAGATGTATTCTCACAAAGAAAAAGTATTCTGTAAGATTCCATAAAAAAGCTCACTACCCAAAGCAAGAGCATATGGTATTGGGAATAATATATTTGCACGAATAGAAGACTAGCTAAATAACGGGAACAGAGGGTTGGTATAGGTGAATCATTTTCAAGTTCGCAAACTGTTACTAGTGAAGTGATACAGTGAAGCTGTGACTTCAACTATTTATAATCATTATTAATGACTTGGATGAAGGAACTGACTGATATGCAGCAAAATTTGCTGATAATAGTAAGATAGATACTAGAACAAGTGGTGAGGAGTCTGCAAGGGGAATAAAGATAGAATTAGAAAAAAGAACTGCAGATGCTTCACTTGAACTCGGAGGGTGCTTTGCTGAGGCCCTCTTTTGGTAATGGTGACTGCGCCGATGCAAATCTTCAGTCCAACAGACAATCTGCATTGTCGCAGTCCTCTGCTGGTTCCTTCACATGGAATCCAGGCAGAGCTGGCAAATTGAATACAAAATTGGCTTGATGGTAGGAAGCAGAGGGTAATAGTGGAAGGATACTTGTCGGCTTGTGACCAGTGGAGTGCTACAGGGATCAGTGCTGAGTCCATTACTATTTGTTATCTATATCGATGATTTGGATGAGAATACATAAGGCATGATTAGTAAGTCTGCTGATGACACTAAAATAGGTGGTGTTGTGAATAGTGAGGAAGGTTTTCAGAAATTGCAGCAGGACCTCGATCAGATGGGGAAGTGGGGCGAGAAATGGCAAATGGGTTTCAAGGTCCAGGACTACGTGTTGAGAGACACGCTGAAGTTTGGAGCAGCTGCCGCCAAGGTGTGGTGGGGATAGACCACCGTGTAGCATCTGCCTGCCTGAGAAGAACAGGGGAGAAAGTGAAGACTGCAGATGCTGGAGATTAGAGCTGAAAATGTGTTGCTGGAAAGGTGCAGCAGGTCAGGCAGCATCCAAGGAACAGGAGAATCGACGTTTTGGGCATGAGCCCTTCTTCAGGAGAAGGGCTCATGCCCGAAACGTTGATTCTCCTGTTCCTTGGATGCTGCCTGACCTGCTGCACTTTTCCAGCTTCACATTTTCAGCTAAGAAGAACAGGGGGCCCACCCAGTCATTTTGGCTCCACTGACACCTCAGCAGAGAGCTGGATAGTAAATGTACAGACTTGTACATAGGAAAAATAAATTTCAATATCTGTATGTAAAGCAATGTAATGTGTGCATAAGAATGGCATGACCGATTGTAGAGATCCAAATAATTTTATGAATAAAGAATATTTTTGAAATTAAAAAAAAGGGTTTAATATAGAAAAATATGAGGTCTTGCATTTTGGAAAGTCAAATCAAGGTCGGAGTTTTATGGTGAATGGTAGGGCCTTAAGTAGTGCATTGAAACAGAGGGATCCTGGAGTTCAGGTTCACAGCGGAAGTGGTTGAGGCGGGTACTTTAACAATATTTGCAAGGCATTTGGACAAATATATGGATAGGAAAGAATTAGAAGGATATGGGCCAAGTGCAGGGAAGTGGGATTAGCATTGTTGGACATTTTGGTCAGCATGGGCCAAGAGCCTGTTTCCATGCTATAGGACTCTATGAATCTATGCTGGAAATCGGAAACAAAATCAGAAATTGCTGGAAAAACTCAGCAAGTCTTGCAGCATCTGTGAAGAGAAGGCAGAGTTAGCATTTCTGGTCTAGAGACCCTTTTTCAAAACTCAAAACATTTAGTCTACTTTCTCTCCATGGCTGCTGCGAGACTTGTTGAGATTTTCCAGTAATTTCTGATTTTGACTGAGTAAGTTGGGGGAGAAAAATGGCAGATGGAGCACAATGTGAGATTAATCATTTTGGGAAGAAGAATATAAAAGCAAACTATGAAGAGTGACTTCCGAATGTTGTGGTCAATGTCCTTTCCCATGAATAACAAAAAGTTAGTATCAGGTATAGAAAATGGTTAGGAATGCAAATAGAATTTTAGTCTTAATTGCGAGACTGATGGAATATAGGACCAGAGAATCATAGAGATGTACAGCATGGAAACAGACCCTTCTGTCCAACATGTCTGTGTCGACCCAAGTATCCTAAATTAAACCAGTCCCATTTGCCACCATTTGGTCCATTTCCCTCTAAACCTTTGTAGATGCCAATTAAATGTTGTTATTGTACCAACCTCCACCACCTTCTCTGGCAGCTCATTCCATACACAAACACCCTCTGTGTGGAAGATTTGCCCCTTAGTCACTTTTAAATCTCCGCCCCCCCCCCCGCCCCCCTCCTTAAAGCTATGCCCTCTAGTTTTGGAGACCCCTACCCTGGGGAAAATATCTTGACTATTCACCCTAACTATGCCTCTCATGAATTTATAAACTTCTATAGAGTCAACCCTTCAGCCTCCGATGCTTCAGGGAAAATAGCCCCAGCCTATTCAAGCTTTCCCTACAGCTCAAACCCTCCAACCTAGCAACATCCTCGTAAATCTTTTCTGCACCCTTTCAAGTTTCACAGTTTCTTTCCTATAGCAGGGAAATCAGAACTGAACATAAAAATAGGAAGGTTTTGCTACAACTTTACAGGGCATTTGTGAAATAATACCGAGAGTACTGTGTCGAGAGTGTGGTGCTGGAAAAGCGCAGCAGGTTAGGCAGCATCCAAGCTGTAGGAGAATCGATGTTTCGGGCATAAGCCCTTCATCAGGAAGGTTCCTAATGAAAGGCTTATGCCCGAAATGACAATGTTTCTGCTCCTCGGATGCTGTTTGACGTGCTGTGTTTTTCCATCACCACATTCTCGACTCTGATCTCCAGCATCAGCAGTCGTCACTTTCACCTAGAGTACTGTGTACAGTTTTAGTCTGTTTACTTGAGGAGGGATGATTTTGCAACAGAAGCATTTCAGAAAAGCTTGACTAGGGTGATTACTAGAACAATGAGGTTATCTTATGAGAACATTTTGAGCGGGCTGAACCTACACTCATTGAAGTTTAGAAGAACAAGAGGTGATCTTTTTGGAACATGAAGTTTCTGAGATTGTTTGGCAGGACAGTTATTGAAAGGATGTTTCCCCTAGAACTAAGGGGACAAAACTGCAAAATAATACAAGGCTGAGATGAGGAGGAAGTTCTACTATAAAAGTGTCACAAGTGTTTGGATTGCTACTCCTTGGAGGGCAGTGATGGATGTATCAGTGAATATATTCAAGGCTGAGTCAAGAGTTATGCACGTCAGGCAGGACAATGGAGTTAAGACTATAATCAGATTAGCCATGGTGGTATTGAATGATAGAAACGGTTCAAAGGGCTAAATGGATCATTTATGCTCCAATTTATTTTGATGAAAGGTTGAGAATGTGGATATAAAACAATAGAGTACACATTTTGGACTAAATGATCTGTTTCTGTCATGCAATACATACCACAGTGTAATACAACATTGTAAATACCAATAATTTTAAAAACTAAGATCTATCCTATGGATTTTCATAGGATCATTTCATTGATCATTTCATAGTTTGGTGGTTTGTATTGGGAAATATAATGTGGATTTCTAGACAGATTAATATTGTGCATTGAAATATCCATCCGCACTGGAGTCAGCATATTTAAGCAATGCATAATGACAAGAACATATCAGCAAACCCACATGCCTTGATTAACATTTTTGTAATGCTGGTCATAATAAATGTAATTGTATTCCTGGCATCCATTCTTCTTCGTCAGCAGAGTCAGGATGATTTAAAACTAAAGGGCTGTTCTGCTTAGTGGAAATGATTACGAAGCAATCAGTTGCACCAAGCAAACTGTGATATTTAAAATGTTACACTAATAGGATACAAATGTAAATTCAGCAGCGCACACCAGATAATAATAGGTGTCTTGCCAGTTCTACGTCACCACCACCTCCTCCTGGCTCCCCACCTCCAGAGGTGCATCATCCATAAGCAATGGAAATGTTACAGTCAATGTGAAAAATGTAAATTCTCTTAAATGAACCAGGAGTTATGAGACATGCTGAGATCTATGTGCTCATGGAATGTAAGCATCATTGGCTTGGACAGTGTTTATTACCCATCCCTAAATGTACCTTGAGGAAGTGGTAGTGAGCCATTATCTTGAATTGCTGCAGCCCATCTGGTGTACACCCACAATGCTGTGTGGGGTTGAATCTCAGGTTTTGCTCGAAGACAGTGAAGTTCAGAGTCAGGACAATCTGCAGTTTGGAAGGGAATTTGCTGGTGATGATGTTCTACATGTCAGATCATGAGTGTCATTGTCCTATGTGTTATATCATGGGTTTTCAAGGTGCAGTCAGTGGAGTTTGAATGAGTTGCTGGAGTGCCTGGTCTAGATAAGACAAACTGATGTTGCAGTGCACACGCGGTAGAGAGGGTGAATGTATAGTGGACAGAGCAGTGCTGATCAAGTGGCTGCTATACCTTCAATGGTATTGTGCCTTTTGAATGTTCAGAGAGCTACACTCATCAGGAGAAATGATTAGATTCTCTCCTGTTGGAGTGGTCATTAGCTGACACTTAAGTGCAGCAAATGTTAGTTGCCAATTGTCAGATCAAACTTGAATTTTGTGCAAATGCTGCTCGATACAAGTAGATCCAATATCTGCTAGGTCACAACTGGTGCTAAAAACTAGTTAACAAGAAACAGACAGTGGAATAAATGGATCACTTTCTGGTTGGCAAGTTTAATAAGTAGTATCAGTGCTAAGGCCTCAACTTTTTGCAGGTTATACAGAAGACTGGCAAAGGGTTAGAAATGAAGGAGCAGAAAGTATGGTAGTTAAATTTGTTGATGATACAAAAATAGATAGGAAAGTACAGTGTAAATAAAACATAAGCAGCTTGCAAGGTGATATAAATAAATTAAGTGAGTGGGCAAAGATTTGTAAAATGAAGTATAATGTGGGAAAATGTAAAATTATCTAGTTTTGCGGAATAAAAAGAAAAAAGCCTATTACCTGAAAGGTGAGACATTACAGAGTTCTAATATGCAGAGGGAGATGAGTGATCTAGTACATAAATTCTGTAAGGTTTGTAGGAATGCAAATGAAACGTTATCGTTTATCACTTAGGAAATCGATACAAAAGTAGAATGTTTAGGACATTGATGAAAGTATTGGTCTCCCTAGTTAAGGAAAGATTTAAATGCATTGGAAGCAGTTTGGAGAAGGTTTATTAAACTAATACTTGGAATGGACGAGTTGTCTTATAAGGAAAGGCCGAACAGGCTTGGCCTGTGTCCCCTGGAGCTTAGAAAAATGGAAAGCAACTTGATTGAAACATATACATTCCTCAGGGTGTTTTACAGGGTGGATGTGAAGAAGTTATTTTCTTAAGAATCTAGAACTAGAGGTCACTGTTTAAAAATAATAGGTAGTCTATTTAAGACAGAGACGAAGAGTTTTATTCTTTCTTGAAAGATCATGATTCTTTGAACTCCCTTCCTCAAACGTCAGTGGAAGCAAAGCTTTTAAGTGAGACACATATTCTTAGGATTTTAAGATTCCCTTGAGTCTTCATAAGTAAGGAGGTGAAAGGTTATTGGATGTAGGTGGGAATGTGGAGGTGAAGTTATAATCAAATTAGCCATGATCTTATTGAATGCCAAATTCAATAAGTGGCCTAATCACATGAATTGGGGTGATAAAGCTTGGCGCTTGAAAAAGCATAGCAGGTCAGCCAGCATCTGAGGAGCAAGAGAATCACATGAATATACAAATTAAGAGGAGACAAAGGCTGTTCAGTCCTTGAGCCTACTTTGCTTTCAATAAGACCACAGCTGAACTGTATGTATTTTGGACTTGGAAGACTGAAAGTTCTCTGCAATGAAGTCTATTGTCTATGATTTTGTCCTCACACTGAACGGTCTGAAATTCTCTTTAAAGTGGAGGACATTTAATCCTCTGTATTTCCTATGAGTGTAAAAGCTCCATGTGATGCAGGCAATTGCTCCTTTGTGGTATCCTGGATATCCAAGGCTGACAATTTCTTCTTCATAGTATTTGATTAATTAGACATTCCTTCTCAGCCATGGATTCCGTGGCGTTGTACACTCCACAACTTTGATTCCTGTCAGCAGATTTTTATTCTCAATCCACCTCTGGAGATTTTTGCAGAGAATGTATTTGTTTTGCTTCAACTTGTTGATATATTTCAAGTCTTTCTTGCACCCTCAATGACTGCATTATTGGTGAAACTATTATGTTTACTATTTGAGAGTAGTTTCTTGCTTGGCATGATCTCTGGCACACATTTGAAGATTTTTTTTGAGGAAGATAAGGAAGTCAAACATTGTACTTAAAGTAGTTTCCCCTGATTTACTTCAGTATTTGACATCAAACGTAAATTTATCAGAACTGTTTGTTCACCAAGCTGCGGTGCATTCTGAATTAAGTCAATTGTTGATTCATCAATTAGCTCATTAAGGTGTATTATGAACTGCAGATACTGGATATCAGAGTCGAGAGTGGTTCTGTAAAGCACAGCTGGTCAGGCAGTATTCAAGGAGCAGGAGAATTGACCTCTTGGGCATTACCCCTTCACCAGGAAATACTGATGAAGGGCTTATGCCCAAAACATCGATTCTCTTGTGCTTCAGGTACTACCTGTCTGGCTGTGCTTTTCCAGCACCACTCTCTTGACTCTGATCATTAACTATCCCATTTCTTGTGTTTCCTTTTAAACTTTGCCAATTCTTGTATTCTGAGCTTTCTTCAGGATTGTTAGAAGTGGAAAACATTTCTTCCCAACTAATATAATAACAAGTTTTCATCATTCTACATCGGAAACTTCTTACATGAACATACTGGACTTTGTTTGTGTTCCTCCAGAAGTCTAAAAAGCCTGAGAAATCTTCAATTGGCTGTCCCTGACCAGTTTTTCTTGACTTAGCCGACTGTTTCTTGGCCTGTTGCTCCATGGCTAGCTGCCCCTTCATCAATTCTTTCTTTCCTTTAATTAGTTTGAATTCTGAACCATGTGTGGAGAGAGAAAGAAACACAATTAATGTTTCAAGTCTACAATGGCTCACCTTTAGAAATATAGAAGAAGTTGGAGTACAAACATTAGTTTTTCACAGATGCTACCAAACCTGCCAAATTACTCAACACTAAATGATTTTAATCCTACAGTCTACAGCTTAATACAATGCCCTTTATTGTAGGGAGAAATACCAGAGAGAGCTCTTGAGTTCTGTATTCATTACAAGTTACGTTCGTTCAGAGCTCTTCTTCCACATATGTTGGAGAGGCCAGAGACCATTCCAAACCTGGCTTTCACATGAGGCCCAACTGCCCTCTTAATAATAGCTCAGATAAGAGAGGTCAATGACACTCTGATTTCCCCAGCTGAATACAATATCTTTATACCTTTCATTTTGGAGACATGGACAGAAATGGATGTTGCAGGGACCAGGATTTAGATCTTTCATTAATTTAAGGGAAGGTGAAAAAATAGGGGGAGGTGTTGCCTTGTTAGTCAAGAACAGTATAACCATGGCTGAAAGAACTTTTGATGAGGGCTTGTCTACTGAGCTGGTATGGGCTGAGGTTAGAAACAAGAGAGGAGAGGTCACACTGCTGGGAGTTTTGTATAAGCCTCCACAGAGTTCCAGGGATGTGGAGGAGAGGATTGGAAAAACTATTTTGGGTAGGAGTGAAAGGAGCAGGGTGGTCATTATGGGGGATGTTAACTTCTCCAACATTGACTGGAATGCTATAATTCTAGTACGTCAGATGGATCAGTTTTTGTCCAATTTGTGCAGGAGGATTTCCTGACACAGTATGTTGAAGGGCTGACAAGAGGGGAGGCCACACTGGATCTGGTGCTTAGTAATGAACCAGGCCAGGTGCTTGATTTAGTGGTAGGTGAGCACTTTGGAGAGAATGACCATAATTTGGTTACGTTTAGTTTAGCGATGGGAAGGATTAGGTAAATGCCACAGGTCAAGAGTTATAGATGGGGGAAGGGCCATTATAATGCAATTAGGCAAGACTTAAGAAGCATAGAATGGGGTAGCAAAATGCAGGGGATGGGGTCAATTGAAATGAGGAGCTGGTTTAAGGAACAGATATTGTGAGTCCTTGATAGGTATGTCCCTGTCAAGCAGGGACGAAGTGATAAGGTAAGGGAACCATGGTTTACTATAGGAATTGCATCTCTTATTAAGTGGACGAAGGAGGCTAATGTGATGATGAGACAAGATGGGGTTTAAATGAGGTGATGGACAGTTTTTTGAGAAAGTGACCAAACATGTGGATGAGAGTAGGGCAGTTGACATGGTGTACATGGACTTCAGTTAAGCCTTTGATAAGGATCCACATGTTAGGCTGTTGGAGAAAATGTAGAGGCATGGGATTGAGGGTGATTTAGCAGTTTGGAGTAGAAACTGGCTTTCTGAAAGAAGGCAGCAAGTGGTGGTTGATGGAAAATATTCAGCCTGGAGTCTGGTTACTAGTGGTGGGCCACAAGGATCTGTTTTGGGACCACTGCTGTTTGTCATTTTTATAAATGACTTGGACACAGGCATAGGTAGATGGATTTTTAAATTTGCAGATGACACTAAAGTTGATGGAGTAATGGACAGTGTGGAAGAATGTTGCAGGTTGCGGGGGATTTGGAAAAACTGCAGAATAGGGCTGAAAGGTGGCAAATAGAGTTCAATGCAGATAAATGTGAGGTGATTCCCTTTGGTAAGAATAACAGGATGGCAGAGTACTGGGTCAATGGAAAAATTCTTGGTAGCGTGGATGTGCAGAGGGATCTTGGAGTCCATGTACATAGATCCCTGAAAGTTACCATCCAGGTTGATAGTGCTGATAAGAAGGCATACGGTGTGTTAGGTTTTATTGGTAGAGGGATCGAGTTCCGGAGCCATAAGGTCATGCTGCAATTACATAAAACGCTAGTGAGGCCACACTTGGAATATTGTGTACAGCTCTGGTTGCCCCATTACAGGAAGGATATGGAAACATTGGAAAGAGTGCAGAGGAGATTTACCAGGATGTTGCCTGGTCTGGAGAGAAGGTCTTTTGAGGAAAGGCTGAGAGACTTGGGTCTGTTTTCATTGGAGAGAAGAAGACCAAGAGGGGATTTGATAGAGACATACAAGATGAGTGGAGATTAGCTAGGGTGGACAGTGAAAGTGCTTTTCCTAGGATGATGACGTCAGCTTGTATGAGGGGGCATAACTACAAATTGAGAGGTGATAGATTTAAGATAGGTGTCAGAGGCAGTTTCTTTACTCAGAGAGTGGTAAGGGCATGGAATGCCCTGCTTGCAAATGTAGGTACCTCAGCCACATTAGTAACATTTAAACAATCCTTGGATAAACACATAGATGATGGTGGGATAGTGTAGGGGGATGGGCTTATATTAGTTCACAGGTCTGTGCAACATCGAGGGCCGAAGGGCCTGTTCTGCACTATATTTTTCTATGTTCTATATCAAACTAAATGCTCTCAATGGTACATTAATCTATTAGTTTCTGACTGGCTGCAGAAATATTTTACAGTTTTTGCAGCATATTGCCCATGTTTCTGATCTATAACCAATAATCAACAACTTCTTTGAAAGCTGGAGTCACTGGAAATCAGAAGAAAACTCCACTGGTTGGAGTCATACCTGGCACATAGGTAGATAGTTGTGGTTGCTGCAGGTCAGTGATCTCAATCCTAGGACTTCTCTGCAGGAATTCTTCAGGGTAGGTCTTAGACCCACACATCTTCAGCTGCTACATCAATAACCTTCCCTCCATCCTAACATCAGAAGTAGGCATGTTCATTGATGATTACACAATGCACCTTTTATAGTTAAAGTGGTGTGTGTGTCCATATACAGAAAGGCCTGAACAACTATCAGCCTTGGGCTGATAGGCAACAAGTAATGTTGACTCCACGTAAATGTCAGGTGCATCACAAATGAATCTATCCATTTTTTTCTTAATATTCAATAGGATCACCATCGCTGACCATCTCAATATTAATATATTGGGTTCTTAATTGACCAGAAACTGAACTGTGTCAAAAGGTGTGATGCTAGAAAAACACAGCTTGTTAGGCAATATCCAAGGAGCAGGGAAGTTGATGTTTCAAGCTTATCATGAAGAGCTTATCCTTGAAACCTTGACTCTCCTGCTCCTTTGATGCTGCCTGACTAGTTGTGCTTTACCAGCACCATACGTTTTGACTCTGATTCTAGCATCTGTAGTCCTCACTTTCCCCCAGAAACTGAACTAGGCCAGTCATTATTTACATCCTGATTCTCCAATCACCATCTAAAAGTACAAGACACAAGTATTGTGGAAAGTGTTCCAATTACCTGGATAAATGTAGGACCGAAAACACCCAGATAGATCTATATCATCCAGGACAAAGCAATCTGTTTGACTGATATCCCATCCATTACTTTCACCATTCAACTCCTTCACCATTGATGCACAGGAGCAGCAGCATGCACCAGTTATATGACAGTAACTCAACCAGGCTCCCTGAACAGCATTTTCCAAATTCATGACCATTACCATATACCAAGGACAAGAGCAACAAATATCTGATCATATGACACACACACTGCTATCCTCAACACAAAATTAAATATCACACAACACCAGGTTATAGTCCAACAGGTTTAATTGGAAGCACTAGCTTTTGGAGCACCGCTCCTTCACCAGGTGGTTGTCTGATGAAGGAACAGCACTCCGAAAGCTAGTGCTTCCAATTAAACCTGTTGGACTATAACCTGGTGTTGTGTGATTTTTACCTTTGTACATCCCAGTCCAACACCAGCATCTCCAAATCATCCTTGACACAATGTGACTGAGTGCTGTGTGCATGTGACTGTTGATCATTCCTCCTAAACATCAAGAGTGTGCAGTCAGGTAGTGTGGGATTCGACATTGTAGTCTCTCCACTAACCCACTCATAACGCTTTAATTTTACTCATTTGTAAGTCCTTATTCACTCATTCATTCATAAAACCACAGTTCGGTAGTATATTTTACTATCACAAAACAGACCAAATTGTAACAATCCATTTCTGCAGTTGTGGGGTTCAGCAGAAACTCACAAGGCAAGAAAGAACAAAGGAGGGAATTAATTGAATTAAGGAAATCTCATTAGATCAGAATCAAAGCTTCCAGTGGCAACAATAGTGATAAAAAGAGTCATAAAAAGAGCAGGTAGGTGTGACTGTTTAACATTGTAAAAGCCCTTCAGCGCGCAGCAGGAGTGTTAATATTTGGCCTAAAGCACTTAACTGAACAGACAATTCTCAAGTACCGATCTGAATGGGTCAGTTTCAAGTACATTTCACTGAATTGATAACGTCGCCATGTAAATGTTAAGCTTATTAATGTATTGATATATGTATCCTGAAAATGTTGTTCAGATCAATGAGCTGCCTGTTATGACATGGTATCTGAAAGCCTCTTCCACTCAATGCTGTAGCTTCAGCCAGAAGCTTGGAACAGCAAGTTCTCTGAATAAAGATAACTGAAGGCCATTTTACTATCTCTGTGTCTCACTTTGGTTCGTAGTCTTAAAAAAGAACCTCAACGGGTAGTGACTGTGGAATGTGCCAGGCAGGAGACAGGAGAACCATGAACAATCAGCAGACTTGTGATGATCTTAAAGAGACTTATAATGCAGGAAACAGGCCACACACAATGAAGGGAAAATTTATTGCAATATTGCTGCTGTTATTTAATTTTACCACCAGCCAGTTATCGGATGAAATGACCCTTCTCCCCAACTTTAAAGACCATGGATGCTGAAACTGATTTTGCATAGAATCCCTACAGTGTGTAAACAGGCCCTTTGGCCCAACAAGTTCACACTGACCCTCTGAAGAGTAACCCACCCAGACCCATTCCCCTACCCTATATTTATCCCTGACTAATGCACACGACCTACACATCCCTGAACACTATGGGCAATTTAGCACGGTCAATTCATCTAACCTACACATCTTTGGACTGTGGGAGGGAACCGGAGCACCCAGAGGAAACCCAAGCAGACACGGGGAGAATGTGCAAATTCCACACAGACAGTTGCCAGAGGCTGGAATGAAACCCAGGTCCCTGGCTCTGTGAGGCAGCAGTGCTAACCACTGAGCCACTGTGCCGTGTTGTTCAGTATTTCCTCAACTTGATGTGTTCATTCTTTCACCTGGGTGTTTTACTTTCTCATCTCCTACAGGGAAAGAAGACAGTGATTGCAATGACATACATTTATTTTGTGTTTGGAGAGAATTTTTTACAAATGACTACAAGGAACAGGAATGGTTTTGCATATTGATGAGTGCTAGTTGGGGTGGGTGGATTGGATTATGAGGAAGTGCATAGGGATTGGCAGACCTGCAAGATAAGTACGATGAACAATTTTCTACACTGGCCTTGTAATGGAAGAATGGAGTGGTTAGAATGATATGTACAACAGAATGTAGGACATTGTACATTGTGCTCATCTTTCCTGACATGCTTAAGTCCTTGAAGCACTTTCTGCATTTGATCCCTGAAGTTAGCTGCTTCTGAGCTCCTCAGCAATCTACAACCAAATCCTCTAAGTCTCAGCAGCAGGCTTTTTCCTCCACTCACCAGGAAAAATTATTGATCTCTGAATCTTCACTGCTCTCACTCAGCATGAGAGTGACAGAGTGCAACCTTTGCCCATTTCAATTCCATTACAATATCTTGTTTCTACCAAGGAAAATGGCAAGTGCTTCAAATTCCATGTTTGGAGTGTTCCTTTCAATAATCAAATTGTGATTGCATCATGCACAGCCTCGGGTAAAAAGGTAAAAACTTGATGAAGGGCTTTTGCCCGAAACGTCGATTTTACTGCTCCTCAGATGCTGCCTGATCTGCTGTGTTTTTCCAGCACCATTCTAATCTAGACTCATGCACAACATCATACCTGCGTTTTTGGGAAACTTAGAAATTGGATGTTAATGAATATTTGCATTTAAAAACTGAAGACACAGATATTGCAGATATTTGTGGGTTTCCATGTGATTTTCATAATTTTGCCAGTCATTCACCCAAAATCAGCTCTTCTCCCCTTTTCACTGAACTCCCAATGCATTTGGGCATTAGAATTCAGTCCAGTATTTCCACACATTAACTTTGACAGTCCATGGAAGAATGTTATTGTGAAAATGTTCAATCTAGGTTGCTGGTTGAAATAACCACAGTTAGAATTGATACATTTAGATGGGTTCACTTCTCCAGCTTCAAAATTTGGGCCATAACAATTATTGTCATTTGCAGAGTATAGGTTAATGAAACATTATTAATGTAATACCAGTCTTTCGATAAATTTGCTCATAATTACTTCCAGGCTAAACTAACAAGAGTAATTATATTCTCATATTGTTCAGAAATTCAAAAATGGTGATGACCACTGAAATTGCCTCATATCTAGTTTTAATAATACCTTGAGATGAAAGATGACAAAACCTAGTCATTCCAAAATGAACATGACTCGTTGCTATAAATTTTCAATTTTACTACTTGGATGTTTATGGTACAGTGGCAGAGCATTGAGAGGAAGTGCAAGTGGGAGTATAATATGTTCAGTTGTCCTCCCAATAATCTCAATAGAAGAAGAATTGAATGTGCTCGGTTATAAACCTGCCATCCTTCCTATTCAATTTTTCTATTAAGGTTTTTTCCAAGTAGTGGCTGATATCTAGGGGTTAGAGAAAAAAATCTATACCCTTCAGAGAAAGGGAAATCCAAGCATTCTCAACTTCTCAATAAGAATAGATACCACTTGAATCTTTTTAAGAATGATTACAGTGGGTTTTTTGGCACAAAGAAAACTTCATAATTATTTTTAGAATTAAACACAAATTGAGTAACTGTATCTGTGAATTGAATGGGAATGAAATTTCATCCAGTTTCATCCAGACATAGATTTAGCTAAAAATGACACAACACCAGGTTATAGTCCAACAGATATATTTGGAAGCATTAGCTCCTTCATCAGATGGTTTTGTGGAGTATAAGATCATAAGACACAGAATTTATAGCAAAGCATTACAGTGTCATGCAACTGAAATGATATATTGAACAAACCTGGATTGTTAAAACTTTATCTTTAGAATGGGTTGCAAGTTTTGGTTCATTAATATTTAAATCCCAGAACTTCTTTTAAGTCGCCTTCTTGAGATAACTTAAGGTTTCATAACAAAAGGTGACATCTCAGTTTAGACAATGCATTAAAGGTGTGAGGTCAGAGTCTATCTGTATCCTAATCTTGAGTCAGACTAGTTCTATTTCCAAAGTGAAATTTACAAAATATTACATGTATTGACCGACGGCATAGACTGCCTGCAGATTGTACATTGTTTGAGCCAAATAGAATGTACCTGCAAATATAATTCTGCAAATACAAATTCACCCTGTAGACTTGTGTGTGTGTGCATGCATGTGTGTGAGAGAGAGAGAATGCATGTGAGTGTGTGTGTGCGTGTGAGTGTGAGTGCATGTGAGAGTGTGCTTTCGTGCATGTGAAAGCTTGGTAAAGTGTGTGTGTGGATGTGATGGAGTATAAGCCTGCGAGAGGGTGTATGGATGTGTGTGTGTATATGTATAAGAGAGGGTCTGCATGAGTAAATAGGAGTATGTATTTATGCATGCTTACGTGTTTGTATGAGAGAGAGTATATAGTGTAGCAGTCTCACCTGTAGTGTGGCATGATCTCAACACCGTGGGCGGCACGGTGGCACAGTGGTTAGCACTGCTGCCTCACAGCGCCTGAGACCCGGGTTCAATTCCCGACTCAGGCGACTGACTGTGTGGAGTTTGCACGTTCTCCCCGTGTCTGCGTGGGTTTCCTTCGGGTGCTCCGGTTTCCTCCCACAGTCCAAAGATGTGCGAATCAGGTGAATTGGCCATGCTAAATTGTCCGTAGTGTTAGGTAAGGGGTTAATGTAGGGATATGGGTGGGTTGCGCTTCGGCGGGTCGGTGTGGACTTGTTGGGCCGAAGGGCCTGTTTCCACACTGTAAGTAATCTAATCCTGGTTGAGGGCATCCCCAGGGTTAGCGAACTCGGCTATCAGCCTCTGCTCAGCCACTTGGTGTTGTTGCTTATCCTAAACTCTGCCAAAGATCCAAGGCTGAATGTATCTGACCGCTAAAGTGCTCCCTGACTGGGAGGGAACACCCCTGTCTGTTGACTTTGTGCAGTGTCCATTCATCCATTTTCGTAGCATCTGCTTGGTCTTGCCAATGTACCCTGCCTCAGGGCATCCTTGCCTGCAGCATATGAGATAGACAGCATTGGCTGAGTCACATGAGTATCAACCGCGTACATGGTGGGTGGTGTCCCCAGCGGTAATGGTAGTATCCATGTGGACATTCTGACAAATCTTACAGTGGTTGACATGACAGGGTTGTATGGTTTTGTGGACGATGTTGTCCTGAAAGCTGGGCAGTTTGCTGCAATCATCTGTTTAAGTTTTGGCTGTTGTTTAAAGGCGAGAAATGGAGGCGTACCACAACACCATACAACCCCTCAAGAACAAGTATACCGTTTTGGATACTTGTGGGGGGGATGACTTACCAGGGGCAAGCAACGAGGTTCAGGCCTCTGGCACGGAGCCTGGCCCCGTTGCTCAGAAGGGTAGGGTGGAGAAAGGTAGAGCAATAGTTCTTGGGGACTCGATAGTGAGGGGGACAGACAGACGGTTTTGTGGGGGCGACAGGGACTCACGTTTGGTATGTTGCCTCCCAGGTGCAAGGGTACGTGATGTCGCTGATCGTGTTTTCCGGGTCCTTAAGGGGGAGGGAGAGCAGCCCCAGATCGTGGTCCACGTTGGCACCAACGATATAGGTAGGAAGAAGGGTGAGGATGTCAGACAGGCTTTCAGGGAGCTAGGTTGGAAGCTCAGAGTTAGAACAAACAGAGTTGTAGTCTCTGGTTTGTTACCCGTGCCACGTGATAGAGAGTCGAGGAATAGGGAGGGAGAGCAGTTAAATGCGTGGCTACAGGGATGGTGCAGGAGGGAGGGATTCCGGTTTTTGGACAACTGGGGTCCTTTCTGGGGAAGGTGGGACCTCTATAAAAAGGATGGGCTACACCTGAACCTGAGGGGCACCAGTGTCCTTGGGGGGAGGTTTGCTAGTGCTCTTTGGGAGGGTTTAAACTAACTCCGCGGGGGCATGGGAACCAGGACTGTAGCTTTAGGGTACAGGACCTTGAGTGTAGGGAGGTTAGGAATAATGCAGCGATCTCTAAGGAGGGTGCCTGTAACCAGAAAGGTGGATTGAAGTGTGTATACTTCAATGCCAGAAGTATAAGGAATAAGGTAGGTGAACTTGCAGCGTGGGTTGGTACCTGGGACTTCGATGTTGTGGCCATTACAGAGACGTGGGTAGAACAGGGACAAGAATGGCTGTTGCACGTTCCAGGGTTCAAATGTTTTAGTAGGATCAGACATGGGGGTAAAAAAGGGGGAGGCGTGGCATTACTTGTCAAAGACAGTATCACAGCAGTGGAATGGACGATGGAAGAGGACTTGCCATCTGAGGTAGTTTGGGCTGAGGTTAGAAATAGGAAAGGTGAGGTCACCCTGTTAGGCGTTTTCTACAGGCCTCCTAATAGTCCTAGAGAAGTAGAGGATAATATTGCAAGGATGATTCAGGAAAAGAGTGAAGGTAGCAGGGTGGTTGTTATGGGGGACTTTAACTTCCCAGATATTGACTGGGAGAGCTATAGCTCGAGTTCATTAGATGGGTCGGTGTTTGTACAATGTGTGCAGGAGGGTTTCCTGACACAATATGTCGACAGGCCAACAAGAGGGGAGGCTATATTGGATTTGGTTCTAGGTAATGAACCAGGCCAGGTGTTAGACTTGGAGGTAGGTGAGCACTTCGGGGACAGTGACCACAACTCGGTGACTTTTATTTTAGTGATGGAGAGGGATAATCGTGCGCCGCAGGGCAAGAGCTATAGCTGGGGGCAGGGAAATTATGATGCAGTGAGGCATGACTTAGGTTGTGTGGATTGGAAAAACAGGCTTCAAGAGAAGAACACTAATGAGATGTGGGGATTGTTCAAGGAGCAGCTACTGCGTGTCCTCGATAGGTATGTACCAGTCAGGCATGGTGTAAAGGGCCTTGTGAGGCAGCCGTGGTTTAGTAAGGAATTGGAGTCCCTTGTGAAAGGGAAGAAGGCGGCATATGTAAAGATGAGGCGTGAAGGTTCAGTAGGGGCGATTGAGAGTTATAAGGTAGCCAGGAAGGAGCTAAAGAGGGAGCTAAGAGAAGCGAGAAGGGGACATGAAAAGTCTTTAGCTGGTAGGATTAGGGAAAACCCAAAGGCTTTCTATAGGTATGTCAAGAATAAAAGGATGACTAGGGTAGGTATCGGTCCAGTCAAGGATAGTAGTGGGAAGTTGTGTGTGGAGGCGGAGGAGATTGGAGAGACATTAAATCAGTACTTTTCATCAGTATTCACTCAGGAACAGGACACTGTTGCTGATGTGAATATGGAATCACAAATAATTAGAATGGATGCCCTGGAAATATGCAGGGAAGAGGTTTTGGGAATATTGGAAAGGATGAATATAGATAAGTCTCCTGGGCCTGATGGCATTTACCCCAGGATCCTATGGGAAGCTAGGGAGGAGATAGCAGAGCCATTGGCCTGGATTTTTATGTCGTCATTGTCAACGGGAATAGTACCAGAGGACTGGAGGATAGCGAATGTGGTCCCATTGTTCAAGAAAGGGAGTAGGGATAGCCCTAGTAACTATAGGCCAGTGAGTCTGACTTCAGTGGTGGGCAAAGTCTTAGAGAGAATGGTAAGGGATAAGATTTATGAACATCTGGGTAGGAATAACGTGATCAGGGATAGCCAGCATGGTTTTGTGAAGGGCAGGTCGTGCCTCACAAACCTTGTTGAGTTCTTTGAGAAGGTGACTAAGGAAGTGGATGAGGGTAAAGCAGTAGATGTTGTGTATATGGATTTTAGTAAGGCGTTCGATAAGGTTCCCCATGGTAGGCTAATGCTAAAACTTCGGAGGTATGGCATTGAGGATACATTAGAGGTTTGGATTAGGAATTGGCTGGCTGGAAGGAGACAGAGGGTAGTAGTTGATGGATTATGTTCATCTTGGAGCGCAGTTACTAGCGGTGTACCACAAGGATCTGTTTTGGGACCATTGCTTTTTGTTATCTTTATAAATGATCTAGAGGAAGGACTTGAAAGCTGGGTAAGCAAGTTTGCGGATGACACAAAAGTCGGTGGAGTTGTGGATAGTGAGGAAGGAAGTGGTAGGTTACAGCGGGATATAGATAAGTTGCAGAGCTGGGCGGAAATGTGGCAAATGGAATTCAATGTAGCTAAGTGCGAAGTCGTTCACTTTGGTAGGAATAACAAGATGATGGATTACTGGGCTAATGGTAGGCTACTTGGTAGTGTGGATGAGCAGAGGGATCTTGGTGTCTATGTACACAGATCTCTGAAAGTTGCCACCCAGGTAAATAGTGCTGTGAGGAAGGCATATGGTGTACTGGGCTTTATTGGCAGAGGAATTGAGTTCCGGAGTCCTGAGGTCATGTTGCAGTTGTATAAGACTCTGGTGAGGCCTCATCTGGAGTATTGTGTGCAGTTTTGGTCGCCATACTATAGGAAGGATGTGGAAGCTTTAGAACGAGTGCAGAGGAGGTTTACCAGGATGTTGCCTGGAATGGTAGGAAAATCTTATGAGGAAAGGCTGAGGCACTTGGGGCTGTTCTCATTGGAGAAGAGAAGGTTTAGGGGAGATCTGATAGAAGTGTATAAGATGATTAGGGGTTTAGATAGGGTAGATACTAAGAACCTTTTACCGATGATGGAGTCAGGTGTTACTAGGGGACATAGCTTTAAATTAAGGGGTGGTAGGTATAGGACAGATGTTAGGGGTAGATTCTTCACACAGCGGGTTGTGAGTTCATGGAATGCCCTGCCCGTATCAGTGGTGAACTCTCCTTCTTTATGTTCATTTAAGCGGGCATTGGATAGGCATTTGGAAGTTATTGGGCTAGTATAGGTTAGGTAGGACTCGGTCGGCGCAACATCGAGGGCCGAAGGGCCTGTACTGCGCTGTATCCTTCTATGTTCTATGTTCTATATGTAACTCTGTCATGTGTCAGAGTGTTGACACTGATACCACCATTACCTGTGGGGACACTACCCACCATGTATGTGGCAGGTACTCACGCGACTTGGCCAACGTTGTATATCTCATACGCTGCAGATAAGGATGCCCTGAGGCATGGTACATTGGCGAGACCAAGTAGATGCCGTGACAACGGATGAATGACACCGCACAACAATTAACAGACAGGAGTGTTCCCTCCCAGTTGGGGAACACGTTAGCAGTCTGGGACATTCAGCCTCGAGTCTTCGGGTGTCTGTCCTCCAAGGCGGACTTCGGGACAGGCAACAAGACAAGGTGGCCTAGCAGAGGCTGATAGCCAAGTTTGCTACCCATGTGGATGGCTTCAACCAGCAACTTGGGTTCATGTCACATACTGGTGACCCCCCCACTCTCTCTCTCTCTCTCTTTCTCTCTCTCTCTCTATATATATATATATATATATATACACACACAAGCTTATATACCATCACACCCACACACGCACACTTTACCAAGCTTTAATGTAAACACACACTATCTCATGTGCACTCACACTTACACACATACTCTCTCTCTCATGCACGCACACACACATAAGTCAATGGGGTGAATTTGTATTTGCAGATACACTTTATTTGGCTCAAAAATGCAAAATCAGCAGGTTAAGGCAGCATCCGAAGAGCACGAAAATCGATGTTTCAGGCAAAAGCACTTCATCAGGAATAGAGGCAGGAAACCTCCAGGGTGGAGAGATAAATGAGAGGAGGTGGGGGTGGGGAGAAGGTAGCATAGAGTACAATAGGTGAATGGGGGTGGGGATGGAGGTGATAGGTCAGAGGGGAGAGCGCTTCAGAGAACATCTCTGGGACACCTGCACCAATCAACCACACCGCCCTGTGGCCCAACATTTCAACTCCCCCTCCCACTCTGCCGAGGACATGCAGGTCCTGGGCCTCCTCCACCGCCACTCCCTCACCACCCGACGCCTGGAGGAAGAATGCCTCATCTTCTGCCTCGGAACACTTCAACCTCAGGGCATCAATGTAGTCTTCAACAGTTTTCTCATTTCCCCTTCCCCACCTCACCCTAGTTCCATCCTTCCAGCTCAGTACTATCCACATGACCTGTCTTACCTGCCAATCTCCCTTCCCACCTATCCACTCCACCCTCCTCTCTGACCTATCACCTCCGTCCCCACCCCCGTTCACCTATTGTACTCTTTGCTACCTTCTCCCCCGCCTCCCCACCTCCCCTCCCCAATTTATCTCTCCACCTTAGAGGCTTTCTGCCTCTATTCCTGATGAAGGGCTTTTGCCCGAAATGTCGATGTTCCTGCTCCTCGGATGCTGCCTGACCTGCTGTGCTTTTCCAGCACCATCCTGACCTAAACTCTGGTTTCCAGCACCTGCAGTCCTCACTTTTGCCCATAGTCTGCAGGCAGTCAATGCAGTTAGTCAATACATGTAATATTTTGTAAATTCCACTTTGGAAATAGAACCAGTCTAACTCAACATCAGACAGACTCTGATCTCACATCTTTAAGGCATTGTCTGAGCTGAGATGTCATCTTTTGTTATAAAACCTTAAGTTATCTCAAGAAGGAGACTTAAAAGAAGTTCTGGGATTTACATATTAATGAACTGAAACTTGGAACCCCTTCTAAAAGATGAAAGTTCTCACAATCCAGGTTTGTTCAATATATCATTTCAGTTGACTGGCTCTGTAATCTTTTGCTCATACATTTAGTGTCTTATAATCTTACACTCCATAGCCATCTGATGAAGGCGCAATATTCTGAAAGCTCGTGCTTCTAAATAAACCTGATGGATTATAACCTGGTGTTGTATGATTTTTAACTTTGTTCAGCCCAGTCCAACACCAGCTCCTCCACTTCATGGCTGGCATAGATTAGGCATTTATAGATTCATGAATGTACAATCTGAAACCAAAAAATTATGTGTGCAATTGATCAGGACGTTATAGTTTGCAATTCAGCATGAAAGTTGACATAATTGCAATGGAAATATAAAACCATGCAGTTGAGGACAAGTCTTAGATATTCTGTAGAGTACTTATAGGGGTTGCATGGTACCATTGATTAAACACTGTCATCAGAATTAGCCAACCCAAACAACTAATTATCCCAAATCTTCTGATGTGGGGTAAAACCTGCATCCAACTCTGATCAAAATACTGATTTGCCAGCCTACAGCATGCTGTAGAATTCCCTTAGGATGCTTTTGAGTCTTCATGTAGAAATTGCTTCCACTTTTTATGGCACCAGCTGCCATGTTCTGGTAATTATCTCAATGTCCCAATGCTTTTCAGTGTGTTGGTGGATTGAGAGAATGCATAAACTTGTAGATGTGTGTGTAGGTGAGTTAGTGATGAGAGTGGCAGATGTGACAGGTTGGCAGGATAACAATTGGCAAAATGATCTCACTTACATCCTCTGCCTCTAAGCAGAATCTAGATAGATTGGGCAGATGGGCAGAAAATTGGCAGGTGGAGTTCAATCCAGACAAATGCGAGGTGATGCATTTTGGAAGATCCAATTCAAGAATGAACTATATAGTAAGTGGAAAAGTCCTGGGGAAAATTGTCGTGCAGAGAGGTCTGAGTCTTTCGGTCCATTGTTCCCTGAAGGTAGCAACACAGGTCAGTAAAATGGTCAAGAAGGCATAAAACATGCTTTCATTCATTGGGCGGGGTATTGAGTACAAAAGTTGGCAGGTCATGTTACAGTTGTAAAGGACTTTGATTTGGCTGCATTTGAAATACTGCATACAGCTCTGATCACCACATTACCAAAAGGATGTGAATGTTTTGGAGATGGTGTAGAGGAGGTTCACCAGAATGTTGCGTGGTATGGAGGGTGTTAGTTATGAAGAGAGGTAGAACAGATTAGGATTATTTTCATTAGAAAGACGGAGGTTGAGGGGGGACCTGATTGAAGTCTACAAACTCATGAGAGGTAAAGACAGGGTGGATAGCAAAAAGCTTTTTTCCCAGAGTGGGGGACTTAGTTACTAGAGGTCATGAGTTCAAAGTGAAAGGGGAAAGGGGAAAGGTTTAGGGGAGATATACCTGGAAAGTTCTTTATGCAGAGGGTGGTGGGGGCCTGGAACGCGTTGCCAATGGAGGTGATCGAGGCAGGAACGATAGCATCATTTAAGATGAATGTAGACAGATACATGAATGGGCAGGGAGCAGAGGGATATAAATCTTTAGAAAATAGGAGGCAGGTTTAGGTAGAGGATCTGGATCGGTGCAGGCTTGGAGGGCCAAAGGGCCTGTTCCTGTGCTGTAATTTTCTTTGTTCTTCGTTGTCTTTAAGTATAAGTTCCCTCCTTTATCCTTGATGAGTCCTACTTTTTTCCGAGTTATTCTCTTATTTTTATTATATGTATAGAATGCCTTAGGATTCTCTTTAACCCTGCTTCCCTTTCCATGGCCCCTTCTTGCTCTCCTAATTTCCTGCTTGAGTTCTTTCCTGCTTCCTTTATATCCCTCATGAGCCCAGTCTGATTTTAGTTTCCTTTTACTTTTGACTAAATTCACAACCTGCCTCATTATCCTTGTCTTTCCTCCTTACTGGAACATGCTGTAAACAACTCCCACATGTCAAATGAGGACTTGCCCGATAGCAGCTCCTCCCAATTAATACTCCCTAGCTCCTGACGAAGGACTCCTGCCCCAAACATCGATTTTCCTGCTCCTTGGACGCTGCCTGACCTGCTGTGCTTTTCCAGCACCACTCTACTCTTGCCTCTAATCTCCAACATCTGCAGTCCTCACTTTCACCTACTCCCTAGCTCCTGCCTAATACTGAAGTAAATTGCCCTTCTCCAATTTAGTACATTGCTACAAGGTCCTGACATCCTTATTCATAGCTACCTTAAAACCTAAAGAGTTGTGAAGTCCAATGAGGTTTCTAATGGTATTTTCCAAAACTCACCTCATTACTTATGCCTCACTTCCCCATGATACCTTGTTTGCCGTATCTTTCCTCTCATGCCAGGTAGAAGCCTTTGCCACTGCTGGGATCTCTTGGGATTCCTGGCATCATATTTAAACAGCAATTGTGCAGCAGGTCAAGCGCTGTCAGTCTCGAACTGCCCTGCAGGGTTCATGCAAATTGCCCCAAACATGTCGGCAAGGGGGAAGTTGGTATTTCATTTTGCTGAAAGGGGTCTGGAAGTCCGAATGGATGGGGTTGTACAGGGAGGTCTGTCCTCTTTCCCGGGACTGGTGAAAGAAACCACTTCCACTGGACCTTGTCAGACTGGTCAGAGGTTGCCACCAAGTCAGTGTTATTTCCACTGCCTGGAGGAATGCTCAGCAATGCTGGAAGGTCAGTAAGCTCTGCAGCATGAGGATAGGTGCCACCATCTTCTCTCTAATAGTCACCTTCACTCTATCTCTGCTACTGTACTACTTCCCACAATTGCATGCAACATCTTTCCTCATCCCCTTACACCCACACCAACGCATCTACCCTGCAACACTGCACGGCTTTACTATGGCCTACGCACTCATTCGGGCATCTCATTACCTTTCCCACATCTGCAGCTGAGCCAGCACTTTCTTCTCACTTCATCTTTCCCTTTGTATCATTCCAGAAGGAAATGGCCTATAATAGGATGGCAAGAGCTAAGACAAGTGGTGGAGAGGATCCTGGGCCTGCAGGTATAAGAATGAAGGTGCACAGGCTAGCAATCCTTAATTCTGCACAATATTTTCTGGTCTAAGGTGTGAAATGATCTGATGCACCATATGCAGGCTAGGGATCTTGGAAGTTAACTGCTACTTTGACAACTAAGTTCACTGTTTCCAGGCTCTAATACACTGCATGTGCCACCTGGTAGAACTCGGTAAATGGAGAGGTGTAATCACATTGTTGGGGATATACTACAGGCCTCCTAACAGCAAGCGGGAGATAGAGGAGAGAATATGTAAACAGATTTCAGGAAGATGTAAAAACAACAGGGTTGTTGGGGTGGGTGATTTTTACTTCCCATGTATTGACTGGGACTCATTTTGTGCTAGGGATTTGAATGGAACAGATTTTGTAAGGACCATTCAGGAAGGTTTCTTGGTATAGTATGTAATCAGTCCAACTAGGGAAGTGATTATACCAGATCTAATTTTGGGAAATGAGTTGGCCAGATGAGTGAAGTTTCTGCAGGGGAGCATTTCTAGAGTAGTGACCATAATGCTAAGAGTTTTAAGTTACTCATGGACAGGGATCACAGCAAACCTCAGGTGAAGGTGTTAAATTGGGGGAAAGTGAAATATAACAATATTTGGGAGGTACTGGAGAGTGCTGACTGGAGGCGGCTGTTTGAAGGTAAATCCGCATCGAACGTATGGGAGTATTTCAAATAGTAGTTGATAAGAGTTCAGGAGCGACATGTTCCTGCGAGAGTGAAAGATAGGTGTGGCAAGTTACATAAATCTTGGATGACCAGGGATATTATGACCTTGGTCAAAAAGATAAAGGAAGCATCCATAGGGTCTAGGAAGATGGGAATGAGGAAGCACTTGATGTATATAAGGACAGTAGGAAAGAACAGTGGGCGGCACAGTGGCACAGTGGTTAGCACTGCTGCCTCACAGCGCCTGAGACCCTGGTTCAATTCCCGACTCAGGCAACTGACTGTGTGGAGTTTGCACGTTCTCCCCGTGTCTGCGTGGGTTTCCTCCGGGTGCTCCAGTTTCCTCCCACAGTCCAAAGATGTGCGGGTCAGGTGATTTGGCCATGCTAAATTGTCCGTAGTGTTAGGTAAGGGGTAAATGTAGGGGTATGGGTGGGTTGCGCTTCGGTGGGTCGATGTGGACTTGTTGGGCCTGTTTCCACACTGTAAGTAATCTAATCTAAACTTAAACACAGAATTAGAAGGGCTCAAAGGGATCATGAAAAATCATTAGCAAACAGGATTAAGGAGAATCCCAAGACTTCTACATATAAAAAAGCAAGAGGGTAGCCAGGGGAATCAGTTGGTCCACACAAGGGCAAAGAGGGAATGTATGGGTGGAGCCAGAAGATGTAGATTAGTCTTAAACAAATACATTTTATTCGTATTGTCAAAAGTGAAGGAATTTGTGGAGGATGATCTCAGGGAGTGTTGAACTTCTAAACCAAGTTGCTGTTAAAATTGAAGAGGTGTTGTGTGTCTTAAAAAGTATTAAGGTAGATAAGTCCCGGAACCTGATGGGATCTATCCTAGATTATTGAGGGAGGCAAGAGAAAAGTTGCTGGAGTATTGACAGACATCTTTGTACTGTCTTTGGCCAAAAGTGGCCCAGAGGAGGAGAATAGCCAATGTTGTCCCATTGTTTAAGAAGGGTAGCACGGATAATCCAGGCCTGTGAGCCTCACATCAGTGGTGGGGACATTATTGGAAAAGATTCTCAGGGACAATATCTATCAACATTTAGAAGTAAATAGACTGATTAACAATGGACAGTTTGGTTTTTGTGCAGGGGAGGTCGTGCCTCACGAACTTGATTAGATTTTTTGAGTTTGGAGTGATTGAGGGAAAATCGGTTGATATTGTCTATATGAACTTTAGTAAAGCCTTTTGCAAAGTCCCTCAAGGTAAACTAGTACAAAAGATGAAACACATGGTATCAGTGATGAACTGGCAAGATGGATACAGAACTGACTACATAGGAGGGAGAGGTAGCAGTGGAAGGATGCTTTTCGGAATGGAGGGTTGTGATTAGTGATTAACACAGGAATCGGTGCTGGGGCCTCTACTGTTTGTGATTTTCATGAATGATTTGGAGGAAAATATAGCTGGCCTAATTAATGAACTTTCAGATGATATAAAGATTGGTGGAATTGTGGATAGTGAGGAGGATTGTCATAGGATACAGCAGGAGATAGATCAGTTGGAAGTATTGATAGAAAAATGGCAGATAGAGTTTAATCTGAACAATGTGAGGTGATGTATTTTGAAAGGTCAAGTACAGGTGGAAATTATACAGTGAATGGCAGAACCCTTAGGAGTATTGGTATGCAGAGAGATCTGGGTGTGCAGGTCCACAGATCACTGAAGGGGTCAGTGCAGGCACATAAGATAGTAAAAAAGGCCTATTCCCAGCTTACATTTATTGGAAGGGATATTGAGTATAAGGATAGACAGGTTATGCTGCAGCTTTATAGAACTTAGGCTACAGTTGAAATATTGTATGCAGTTCTGGTCACCACACTACCAGAAGAATGTGGATGCTTTGGAAAGGGTAGGGAAAAGGTTTACTGAGACGTTGCCTGGTATGAGGGATTTTAGCAATGGAGAAAGGTTAGATAGGCTGGACTTGTTTTCACCAGAACACAGGTTCAGGGTGACCTGATAGAAGTTTATAAGATTGTGAATGGCATGTTAGAATGGAATATATGAGGCTTTATTTCCCAGGGTGGAAGACACAGGTTCAAAGTGCAAGGGGAGAAAAGAGATGTGTGAGACATGTTTTTCACACAAAGGGAGGTAAGTGCCTGGAACGTGCTGCCAGAGGAGGTGGTGGAAGCAGACATGGTAGTAGTATTCAAGAAGCACCTGGACAAATACATGAATAGGAAGGGGATAGAAGGATATGGATCCTGTAAGAGAACACAGCTTTAATTTGGAAGGGCAAAATGTGTCAGCGTAGGCTTAGAGAGCCTGGGGGCCTGTTCCTGTGCTGTATTATTCTTTATTGTACAGGAGATTGGTGAGGCCTCTTCTGGATTACTAGGCCCATTTCTGGTGGCCCATTTTACAGGAAGGATATTATCAAGCTGGAGAGGACTCAGAGCAGAATTAACAGGATGTTGCTGGGAATGGAAGACTTGAGTTTTAAAGAAAAGCTGGCTAGGCTGGGACTTCTTGCACTGGACCATAGGAGGTTGAAAGATGACCTGAAAACATTGATAAACTAGTGAGATATATACACAGAGTTGATGGCAGTTGTGTTTTCCCTAAGGTGGGGAATTTCAAACTTGGGGGTACATTTTTAAGGTGAGAGGAGAAAGATTTAAAAAAGACATAAGAACCAACTTTTTACACAGAGGGTGGTTCTCATGTGGAATGAATTTCCTGAGGAACATAGAACAGCACAGGACAGGCCTGTCAGCCCTCGATGTTGCACTGATCGGTAAAACCAATCTGAAACCCATCTAACCTACAATATTCCATTATCATTCATATGTTTATCCAATGACCATTTAAATGCCTTTTAAGTTGACAAGGTGAAAGTGAGTACTGCAGATGCTGGAGATCAGAGTCTAGATTAGAATGGTGCTGGAAAAGCACAGCAGGTCAGGCAGCATCCAAGGAGCAGGAAAATCACCGTTTCAGGCAAAAGCCCTTCATCAGGAATGAGGCTGTGAGCTGAAGAGGTGGTGAGATAAACGGGAGGGGGTGGGGGGAGCCGGTTGGAGGGAAGGAGTGGGGAGGGAAATATATCTCTGGTGGTGGGGTCAGTTTGTAGGTGGCAGAAATGGCGGAAAATGATATAATGTATACGGAGGTTGGTTGGGTGGAAGGTGAGGACCAGGAGGATTCTGTCATTACAGTTGGAGAGATGTAGTTCAAGGGTGGAGGTGCAGGAAGTAGATGAGATATGCTGCAGGGCATCATCAACCATGTGGGAGGGATAATTGTGATCTTTAAAGAAGGAGGCCATCTAGTGTGTTCTGTGGTGAAACTGGTTCCTCCTTGTGGCAGATGTGGCAAAGGCAGAGGAATTGGGAATAAGGTAGAGCATTTCTGCAGGAGGCAGGGTGTGAAAAGGCATAATCCAGGTAGCTGTGGGAGTCAGTGGGTTTGTAGAAAATGTCAGTGTTGAGTGAGTCACTATTGATGGAGATGGAGAGGTCCAGCAAGAGAAGGGAGATGTCAGAGATGGTCCAGGTGAATTTAAGGTCGGGGTGGAATGTGTTGGTGAAGTTGATGAACTGTTAAACCTCCTCGCAGGAGCACGAGATGGCGCCGATGGAGGAAGAGGTGGGGAGTTGTGCCGGTGTAACTGCAGAAAATGTTCTATGTAGCTGACAAAGAGACAGGCATAGCTGGGGCCCATGCGGGTGCCCATGGCTACCCCTTTCATCTGGAGGAAGTCAGAGGATTCAAAGGAGAAATTGTTGAGGGTGAGGACCATTTCAGCCAAACAAATAAGAGTGTCAATGGAAGGGTAAAGGTAGGGATGTCAGGAGAGGCTTGGAGGCCCTGGTCATGGCAAATGGAGATGTATAGGTACTGATGTCCATAGTGGAGATGAGGCTTAGGGGGCCAGGGAAATGGAGATCCTGGAGGAGGTGGAGGGCGTGGGTGGTGTCCTAAATGTACGTGGAGAGTTTCTGGACAGGTGGATCGGATAGTATCTAGTAGGTGGAGATGAATTTGGTGGGTAGGAGCAGGCTGAGACAATGGGTCGGCCGGGGTGGTCAGGTTTGTGGATCTTGGGTAGGAGGTAAAACTGGGCAGTGCGGGGTTCCTGAACTATAGAGTTGGAAGCAGTGGGTGGGAGATCCCCTAAGTTGATGAAGTCGTGTAGCGTTTGGATGATGATTTGGTGATGGGAGGTGAGGCCGTGGTCAAGGGGGCAGTAGGAGGAGGTGTCTTCAAGTTGGCGCCTGGCTTCAGTGGTAGAGAGATCAGTGCGCCAAACTACCACTGCACTTCATTTATCTGCTGGTTTGATGGTGAGATAGGTGTTGGAGCAGAGGAATTGGAGGGCTGTGCATTGTGAGGGTGAGAGGTTGGAGGAGGTGTGGGGGGGTGAACAGGTTGAAGTGGTCAATGTCCCCACAGCAGTTGTAAATAAAGAGGTCAAGGGCGGATAACAGACTGGCACAGGGAGTCCAGGTGGATGGGGTGTGTTGGAGGTGGGTGAAGGGGATCCTTGGGAGGTGGATGGGAGTTTTGATTGAAAAAATATGCTTGGAAGCGGAGGCGGCGGAAGAAGTGTTCAATGCCACAATGAGTGTTGACCCGTGAATGGAGGGGGATGAAGCTAAGGCCTTTGCTGAGGACTGATTCTTCGTCCTCAGTGAGGGGGAGGTCTGGGGGGGATGGTGAAAACTCAGAGGGCTGGGAGCCAGGATCTGGAGTAGGGCTGGAGCTGGGAGTGGGGGTAAAGACTGTAACTGGAATGGGCATGGTAGTGGAGGGGGGGAAGCAGGGTGGTGTCATTTGCGGGAGTGATGTTCACCCCGGGGATCTGGGAGGGTGGGGGTGGTGACAATGGGATCTGTGGGGGGGGGGTCGGCAGTGTTTAGGTGAGTGATGTAAGTGGGGACGGAGGTGGTTGCGACAACAACAGCTGTGGGGGTCGAAATGGTGAAACGTTCAGTGTAACTGATGTTGGAGGGGGCAGAAGTGGCTGCGGCGGTGGCAACAGAGGGGGCCGAGGTGTTGTTCCAGTTGGGCCTTGCGTTTGTCTCAGTGGCGGATCTTGTGGCAATTGGTCGGCATTCACAAACGCGGCATGATCAGCCGTGGCTGCGGGCTGTTGGGCAGTGGGGACGGAGGTGATATCATCATTCGCCGTGGTGATGATGGTTGGCATGGTCTCGTGGCTGATGGCGGCCGAGCAGGTCCGGAGACCGGGGGAAGCTTCTGGAATGTTTGAGGAATGCTGACTATTGAGGTGGGTACATGAAAGTTTGTTGTACTTACAGTTTTTGATGTTTGAAATGGTGTAGAAAAAATGTTTGTTAAGTGTGTGAGTTCTGAGAGTGTATGGCCCTCAGTTGAGGCACAGCTGACTATAGAGAGATTAGGTGGCGGTGCATGGCTGCGAGTGTGGATCGGAGGATCTGGAAGGAGAACCCTTGCTGGAGGTTTTGATTTTGTAGTCTGTATTGGTTGTCCTGTTCAGATCCAAATTATGTTGTGGTCCGGAATCCTTGTGGGTTCTGTAGGCAGGCACAGAGGGAGGAGATATGACTGTGGTAACGAGTCAGTTTCAGGATGTGGCTGAAGAGCTTCAGGGCAGAGAAGATGACCTGGGGGTTGCAGTGAGAGAGACACACTGAGATCTTTGTAGAGAGTGGAGGAGATCTTCTTCAAGGTATGCATCCTTTGAAGAGGATTTGCACTGAGGCTAAAATCAACTAAGAGAAAGTGAGGGCTCCATATGCTGGAGATCAGAGTGGAGAGAGGGTGGTGCTAGCAAAGCACAGCAGATCAAGCAGCATCCGAAGAGCAGGAAAATCGATGTTTCAGGCAAAAGCCCTTCATCAGGAATAGGCTGTGAGTCGAGGGGGTGGTGAGATAAATGGGAGGAGGGTGGGATTGGGGGAAGGTAGCTCAGGGGGCAATAGGTGGATGGAGGTGGGGTAAAGGCAATATGTCAGTGGGATGGTGGTGCAGATAGGTGGGAAGGAAGATTGACAGATGGAACAGGTCATGAGGATGGTGTTGAGTTGGAAGTTTGGAACTGGGGTAAGGTGGGAGAGGGGAAATGAGGAAACTGGTGAAATCTTCATTGATGCCCTGGAGTTGAAGGGTCCCGAGGCAGAAGATGAGGTGTTCTTCTGCCAGGCATCGGGTGGTAAGAGAGTGGTCTTGGAGGAAGCTCAGGACCTGCATGTCTGCAGCAGAGTGGGAGAAAGAGTTGAAGTGTTGGGGTTGGTTGGTGTGGGTGTCCCAGAGACATTATCTGAAGCGCTCTGCGAGTAGGCGTCCTGTCTCCCTAGTGTAGAAGCGACTGCATCAGGAGCAATGAATACAGGAAATGACATGTGTGGAAGTGCAGGTGGAACATTGATGGATGTGGATGTCTCCTTTGGGGCTTTGGATGGAGGTGAGGGAGGGTGGCGTGGGCACAAGTTTTGCAATTCCTGCGGTGGCAGGGGAAGGTGCCGGGAGGGGAGGGTGGGTTGGTGGGGATTGTGGACCTGACAAGGGAGTTGCGGAGGGAATTGTCTTTATAGAAACTGGATAGGGATGGGGAGGGAAATATATCTCTGGTGGTGGGGTCCATTTGTAGGTGGCAGAAATGTATACTTAGGTTGGTGGGATGGAAGGTAAGGACTGGGGGTGGGGGTCGGGGTGGGGGGGAGCAGTTGGAGGGGTTGGCTAGACTACTACTGTTGCAGGTAGTACATTCTACGCCCCTAGTACTCTCTGAGTAAAGAAACTACTGCTGAATCAGTCCTATATCTATCACCCCTCAATTTAAAACTATGTCCCCTCATGCTAGCTATCACCATCTGAGGAAAAAGGCTCTCACTGTCCCATCTGTCTAACCCTCTGATTATCTTATATGTCTCTATTAAGTCACCTCTCAACCTTCTTCTCTCTAATGAAAACAGCCTCAGGTCCCTCAGCCTTTCCTCATAAGACCTTCCCTCCATACCAGGCAACATCCTAGTAAATCCCCTATGAACTCTTTCCAAAACTTTTACATCCTTCTTATAACTTGGTGACCAGAACTGCACGCAATACTCAAAGTGCAGCTGCACCAGAGTTTTGTCAGCTGAAGCATGACCTCACGGTTCTGAAACTCAATCCTTCTCTCAATAAAACCGAACACACCATATGCCTTATTAATAACCCTATCAACCTGGGTGGCAACTTTCAGGGACTTATGTACCTGGACACCAAGATGTCTCTGCTCATCTACACTACCAAGAATCTTACCTTTAGCACAGTACTCTTTATTCCTGTTGTTCCTTCCAAAGTGAATCATGTCAGACTTGTCCTCATTAAACTCCATTTGCCACCAATCAGTGCAGCTTTGCAGCTTATCTCTGTCCCTCTGTAACCTGCAACACCCTTCAGTACTATTCACAACTCCACTGACTTTAGTGTCATTCGCAAATTTGCTAACCCATCCTTCTAAGCCCTCATCTCGGTCATTTATAAAAATGACCAACAGCAGTGGCCCCAAAACAGGTCCTTGTGGTACACCTTTAGTAACTGAACTCCAGGATGAACATTTTACATCAACCACCACCCTCTATCTTTCTTCAGCTAGCCAATTTCTGATCCAAATTGCGAAATTACCCTCCATTTCATGCCTCCATGTTTTCTGCAATAGCCTAATGTGGGGAACCTAATGTGGGCAGCAGAGTGGCACAGTGGTTAGCACTGCTGCCTCACAGTGCCAGAGACCCGGGTTCAATTCCCAACTCAGGCGACTGACTGTGTGGAGTTTGCACAATCTCCCCGTGTCTGCGTGGGTTTCCTCCGGGTGCTCCGGTTTCCTCCCACAGTCCAAAGATGTGCAGGGCAGGTGAATTGGCCATGCTAAATTGCCCATAGTGTTAGGTAAAGGGGTAAATGTAGGGGAATGGGTGGGTTGCGCTTCGGCGGGTCGGTGTGGACTTGTTGGGCCGAAGGGCCTGTTTCCACACTGTATGTAATCTAAACCTTATTAAATGTTTTAATGAAATCCATATACACCACATCAACCTCTTTATTCTCATCCACCAGTTTGGTCACCAACTCAAAGAGGGCTGAAGAAGGGCTCATGCCCGAAACGTCGATTCTCCTGTTCCTTTGATGCTGCCTGACCTGCTGTGCTTTTCCAGCAACACATTTTTAAGCTCTGATCTCCAGCATCTTCAGTCCTCACTTTCTCTCATCATCTCAAACAACTCACTAACATGTGTGAGGCACAACCTAACCTTCACAAAACCGTGTTGACAATCCCTAATCATTGTATTCCTTTCTCCATGATTATAAATCATATCTCTTATAACCTTTTCTAACCATTTAGCTACAACCAAAGTAAGGCTCACTGGTTTCTAATTACCAGATTCTGGATTAGTGGTGCTGGAAGAGCACAGCAGTTCAGGCAGCATACAAGGAGCAGCGAAATCGGTGTTTTGGGCAAAGGCCCTTCATCAGGAATAAAGGCAGAGAGCCTGAAGCGTGGAGAGATAAGCTAGAGGAGGGTGGAGGTGGGGAGAAAGTAGCATAGAGTACAATTGATGAGTGGGGGAGAGGATGAAGGTGATAGGTCAGGGAGGAGAGGGTGGAGTGGACAGGTGGAAAAGGAGATCGGCAGGTAGGACAAGTCCGGACAAGTCATGGGGACAGTGCTGAGCTGGAAGTTTGGAACTAGGGTGAGGTGGGGGAAGGGGAAATGAGGAAACTGCAGGGTTATGTCTCCTTAACTTCTTGAAAAAGGGGACAACATTTGCTACCCTCCAGTCTTCTGGTACTATTCCTGTAGACAATGACGACATAAAGATCAAAGCCAAAAGCACTGCAATCTCCTTCCTAGCTTCCCAGAGAATCCCAGTATAAATCCCATCTGGTCCAGGGAACTTATCTATTTTCACACTTTCCAGAATTGTTAACACTTCCTTCTTGTGAACCTCAAACCTATCTAGTCTAGTAGCCTGCTTCTCAGTATTCTCCTCGGCAACATCAACTTTTTTCAGTGTGAATACTGATGAAAAGTATGCATTTAATGCTTTCCCTATCTCATTGGACTCCACGCACAACTTCCCATTACTATCCTGATATACCTATAGAAAGGTTTAGAGTTTTCCTTGATCCTACCTGCCAATGACTTCTCATGTCCCCTCCAAGCTCTTCTTCGCGCTCTCTTTATGGTAGCTGTGGGTACAATTAGAATGTTTAAAAGAGATTTGAATGGTACAGGAAGAGGAAAGATTTGGAGGGATATGGGCCAGGAGCTGGCAGGTGGGACTAGATTAGTTTGGGATTATGTTCTAGTTGGACCAATGGGTCTGCTTCTATGTTGTATGATTCTATGATTCTATGACTGTGTGACTCTATTTGTGGGATTAATACCTGGTACCGCCTGATATGTTCAGGAGTGCTTGGAACCAGGAAAAGTATTCCGTATAGTAAGTCAATGTGTAAAGTGCACATACTGCATTTTGTGATCGCAGATGCCTTTCACTTGCAGAGTGTGGGTTTCTTTTTAGTGTTGTTGCCCTTTGGATGGCCTCACTTCACATGAAATTGGAGGTCACCCTCTCACAGAATAAATCTCCAGGTGTGGTAGCAGTCATTTTCATCTCCGTGGCAAACTTGCAATATGGTTTATGATGGATTTCATGGAATGAATCACTCAGTCAGTCTCTCAGACTAGCTGATTCCCCAGGTACCCAATGAACACAGTCCGCCGATTTCTCAGCAACAAACCTAAACAAGCAGACAAAACACATCCAGAAACCCTACCAATTCCCTGCTACATCAAAGACATATCAGGTATGACTGCCAGACTAGTCAAATCGCTTGGTATCATGGTAACCCACCAACACACAAAAACAGCAGCAAATGAACTTGAAAGACCCAAAACAGACAACAAACAAAACTAATATCATGTTCAAAATACCTTGCAAGAACTATAACAAACACCACATTGGACAAACAGGCAGAAAACTAGCCACCAGGATACATGAACATCAACTAGCCACAAAAAGACATTATCCTCTCTCACTGGTATCCTTACATACAGAGGAAGGGACTGGGACAACACATCCATCCTAGGGCAAGCTAAACGGAGGCACACACGAGAATTCCTAGAAGCATGGAATTCCAACCGGAACTCTATCAACAAACATATTGACTTGGATCTCATTTACCACCCCCTGAGAAAGATAACAGGAAATGACATCAACACAGGAAATGACATCACCACAGCGAATGACATCACCAACCCAAGGAAACCTAAACACATAAATAGAAAGTGGGTCATGCCACCAATGCTTCATCTGAAGGCTCACTGATGGTATTTCCTAGTATGATGGCAAAACATCTGAAAACGAACCTTTCAGTTTTATTGTAGTTTAACTGTAGTGTATGAATAAAATGTGCTTTCCTTCAAGCATTGCAGTTTGATCAATTGAATTGCATCTGGAACACAATGCCTAGCACTTGTTGTTAAAATAAGAAAAAGTTACAGTCTAGACTATCCTCATAATATATCTTTAAGAGGTTTGGTCTGACCCATGACATCTGGGAGCTTGTCTGGGATCAAAATGTCTAATTCTAGGTTGGGTTTAGGGTTGCTGGACTGAACGGCAGTGAGTGGTGAGAGTGTTTTTTTTATTTTGTGTGTTGCACTCAGTTGGTCCAAACAATGTGTCCCTCATGTAATAATGGCACTTTCAGTCACTAAGAGTTTCCTGAGCATGGAAGAAATCACTTCTGGAGTTTTACAAGAAGCAAACAAGGCAAAGCTTTTTGGACTGGCAAACAAGCTGGAGTTGGGGTTGCCTGTGTCTGTGAGTAAAGGGGAGATAATTGTGATTATCCCACAGCATTTACAATTGCCAGGAATGCCATTGGAATCTTTGGAAATGGCTAAAATGCAATTGAAAATGAAGCAGCTTGAATGTGAAAAGGAAATGAAACAGTTTGAATTATGATTAAAAGCAGAAGAAAGGGAGAAAGAGAGCTTTTGAATTTAAGAGGCTGGAACTGAAAACTCTGAGTCAACTTAAAATGGTGAAGGTCCAGATGAAAGATAGGAATAGTGATAAAGACAATGATGGACAGCAATCCTATTGTAGCTAAAGGCCTCGTGGGGCTCTTTTTAATTAGTCCAATGTTCCCTACGTTCAACGAGAAAGACTTAGAAGCATTCTTCATTCCATTTGAGAAAGTGACTAAACAAATGAAATCGCTGGTGACCATGTTGGTATTGGTGATCCAAGTTGGTAGGTAGAGCTAATGAGGTATTTACATCACTATCAGAGGAGTATCTAGGGAAAATAATGAGGTTAAAAACAAGCCACCTTACGTGCATATAAGCTAGTACCAGAAGACTCCAGACAATGTTTAGGAATCTAAGGTGGGAACCTGGCCAAATGTACATTGAGTTTGAAAGGATCAAAAAAAGTAATTTTGATAGGTGGATAAGGGTATTGAAAATAGATCAAACATATGACATTCTTAGAAAGAGAATTATTTTGGAATAATTCAAAAATTCACTTCTTTAAATAGTGAGAACTCATGTGGCAGAGCGGAGAGTTAAACTGGCAAGATTAGCAGCTGAAATCGCTGATGATTATGAGTTGGTCCATAAGTCAAAGTTTGGCACCTGAATTCACTTTCAATCTGTGATAGGAATTGGGGAAAAGAGAAATCTTCAGGTGGTAAGAGAAAAGGAGATCTTAGTGAAGATAGTAAAGATAGTTTACCATGGGTAAAAATGAAACCCATGAGGGGGGAAGACAAGCAAGAAAGAAAGACAGTGTTTTCACTGTAATAAAGTAGGCCACATAAAGTCATAGTGTTAATGGTTTAGATAAAGTACAGGGAAAACAGCTGCGGGAAAACAAGGTTAAAAATCACACAACACCAGATTATAGTCCAACAGGTTTATTTGGAAGCACTAGCTTTCGGAACGCTGCTCCTTCATCATCTGGAGTATAAGATCATAGGACACAGAATTTATAGCAAAATTTGCAGTATGATATAACTGAAATTATATATTGAAAATGAATGACCTGGATCGTTTGTTAAGTTTCTCATCTTTTAGAATGGGCAAATTGTTTTCTGTTTTTTCATGTGTAAATTCCAGAACTTCCTTAAAGTTACATTCTCAAGTGAACTTTAACAATAGGTGTCACGTTGGCCCAGATAATGCATCGAAGGTGTGAGGTGTCCTGTGTGAGGCTGTCTGTGCCCCAATGGTCAGACTGATTCTCATCTAAAAAAGGGATTTAGAGCATCTTTCATAGATTCTTGCAGATTTTGAGCAAAATTAAATGTAATTCTGCAAGTACAAATTCACCCTCAAACCTATGTGTGTGCGTGTGCATGTGGACATCCAGGATCTTTTTCAATATATAATTTCAGTTACATCACACTGTAAACTTTTGCTATAAATTATGTCCTATGATCTTATACTCCACAACCAACTGATGAAGGAGCAGCACTCCGAAAGCTAGTGCTTCCAAATAAACTGTTGGACAAAACCTGTGTTGTGTGATTTTTAACTTTGTACACCGCAGTCCAACACCAGCACCTCCAAATTGTGGGAAAACAAGATAACATCAAACATATAACACAGAACGTACAGTACAGCACAGGCCTTTGGCCCTCGATTTTGTGCTGGCCTTCTATCCTACTCGAAGATCAGACTAACCTGCATACCCTTCATTTTACTATCATCCACATGCCCATCCAAGAGTCACTTCAATGTTCCTAATGTATCTGACTCTAATAAGACTACCAGCAGTGCATTCCATGCACCCATCACTCTGTGTAAAGAACCTACCTCTGACAACCCCCCTAAAACTTCCTCCAATCACCTTAAAATTACCTCTCCAGCCCCCTCATGATAGACATTTCCACCCTGGGAAAAACTCTCTGGCTGTCCACTCTATCTATGTCTCTCACCATCTTGTACACCTCCAGCAAGTCACCTCTCATCCTTCTTCACTCCAATGAGAAAAGCCCGAGCTCCCTCAACCTTTCTACATAAGACATGCCCCCCAGTCCAGGCAGCATCCTGGTAAATCTCACCCTCTCTAAAGCTTCTGAATTTTTCCTATTATGAGGTTACCAGCACTAAATACAATATTCCAAGTGTGGTCTAACCAGGGGTCTACAGAGCTGCAGCAAAGCTTTGTGGCTCTTAAACTCAATCCCCCTGCTAATGAAAGCCAACACACCATACGCTTTCTTAACAACTTGGGTGACAACTTTGAGGGATCTATGGACATGGACACCATGATGCCTCTGTTCCTCCACACTGCCAAGAATCCTACCTTTAACCCTGTATTCTGCATTCAAATTTGACCTTCCAAAATGAATGACTTCACACTTTTCCAGGTTGAACTCCATCTGCCACTTATCAGCCTGGTTCTGCATCCTGTCAATATCCTGTTGCAAACAACAACAGCCCTCCACACTATCCACAACTCCACCAACCTTAATGTCATTGGCAAACTTACTAACCCACTCCTCCACTTCCTCAGCCAAGTCATTTCTAAAAATCACAAACAGCAGAGGTCCCAGAACCGATCCCTACAGAACAACACTGGTCAATGAGCTCCAGGCTGAATATTTTCTATCTACCACTATCTTCTGTCTTCATTGGCCAGCCAATTTTGTATCCAGATGGCCAGATTTCCCTGTATTCTATGCCTCCTTACTTTCTGAATGTGCCTACTATGGGGAACCTTATCAAAGGCCTTGCTAAAATCCATGTACACTACATACACTGCTCTACCTTCATCAATGTGTTTTCTCACATCGTCAAAGAATTTGATAATGTTTATAATGCAAGATCTGCTCCTCACAAAGCCATGTTGACTATCTCTAATCAAACTATGGTTTTCCAAGTAATCATAAATCCTGACTCTCAGAATCCTCTCCAAAGTTTTACACACCACAGACATAAGACTGACTGGCCTGTAATTCCCATGGTGATTCCTATTCCCTTTCTTGCCACCTTCCAATTACCTGGTACTACTCCAGTGGACAGTGAGGATGCAAAGATCATCACCAAAGGCTCAGCAATCTTTTCCCTCTCTTCCTGTTTTAACGTAGGGTATAACATGTCTGGGTAAAAAATGAGGTCTGCAGATGCTGGAGATCACAGCTAAAAATGTGTTGCTGGTCAAAGCACAGCAGGCCAGGCAGCATCTCAGGAATAGAGAATTCGACGTTTCGAGCATAAGCCCTTCATCAGGAATGAGAGAGAGTAGCCAAGCAGGCTAAGATAAAAGGTAGGGAGGAGGGACTTGGGGGAGGGGCGATGGAGGTGGGATAGGTGGAAGGAGGTCAAGGTGAGGGTGATAGGCTGGAGTGGGGTGGGGGCGGAGAGGTCAGGAAGAAGATTGCAGGTTAGGAGGGCGGTGCTGAGTTGAGGGAACCGACTGAGACAAGGTGGGGGGAGGGGAAATGAGGAAACTGGAGAAATCTGAATTCATACCTTGTGGTTGGAGGGTTCCCAGGCGGAAGATGAGGCGCTCCTCCTCCAGCCGTCATGTTGTTATGTTCTGCCGGTGGAGGAGTCCAAGGACCTGCATGTCCTCGGTGGAGTGGGAGGGAGAGTTAAAGTGTTGAGCCACGGGGTGGTTGGGTTGGTTGGTCCGGGCGTCCCTGAGGTGTTCTCTGAAGCGTTCCGCCAGTAAGCGGCCTGTCTCACCAATATAGAGGAGGCCACATCGGGTGCAGCGGATGCAATAGATGATGTGTGTGGAGGTACAGGTGAACTTGTGGCGGATATGGAAGGATCCCTTGGGGCCTTGGAGGGAAGTGAGTGTGGAGGTGTGGGCGCAAGTTTTACATTTCCTGCGGTTGCAGGGGAAGGTGCCGGGGGTGGAGGTTGGGTTGGTGGGGGGTGTGGATCTGACGAGGGAGTCACGAAGGGAGTGGTCCTTGCGGAACGCTGATAGGGGAGGGGAGGGAAATATATCCTTGGTGGTGGGGTCCGTTTGGAGGTGGCGGAAATGACGGCGGATGATACGTTGTATGCGGAGGTTGGTGGGGTGGTAGGTGAGAACCAATGGGGTTCTGTCTTGGTGGCGATTGGAGGAGTGGGGCTCAAGGGCGGAGGAGCGGGAAGTGGAGGAGATGCGGTGGAGGGCATCGTCGATCACGTCTGGGGGAAATCTGCGGTCCTTGAAGAAGGAGGCCATCTGGGCTGTGCGGTGTTGGAACTGGTCCTCCTGGGAGCAGATGCGGCGGAGACGAAGGAATTGGGAATATGGGATGGCGTTTTTGCAGGGGGCAGGGTGGGAGGAGGTGTAGTCCAGGTAGCTGTGGGAGTCAGTCGGTTTATAATAGATGTCTGTGTTGAGTCGGTCGCCCGAGATAGAGATGGAAAGGTCTAGGAAGGGGAGGGAGGAGTCTGAGACAGTCCAGGTGAATTTCAGGTCGGGATGGAAGGTGTTAGTAAAGTTGATGAACTGTTCAACCTCCTCGTGGGAGCACGAGGCAGCGCCGATACAGTCATCGATGTAGCGGAGGAAAAGGTGGGGGGTGGTGCCAGTGTAGTTGCGGAAGATGGACTGTTCCACATATCCTACGAAGAGGCAGGCATAGCTGGGGCCCATGCGGGTGCCCATGGCAACTCCTTTAGTTTGGAGGAAGTGGGAGGATTGAAAAGAGAAGTTATTCAGGGTGAGGACCAGTTCAGTCAGTCGAAGGAGGGTGTCAGTGGAAGGGTACTGGTTGGTGCGGCGGGAAAGGAAGAAGCGGAGGGCTTTGAGTCCTTCGTGATGGGGGATGGAGGTGTACAGGGACTGGATGTCCATAGTGAAAATAAGGCGTTGGGGACCGGGGAAGCGAAAATCCTGGAGGAGGTGGAGGGCGTGGGTGGTGTCCCGAACGTAGGTGGGGAGTTCTTGGACTAAAGGGGACAGGACCGAGTCGAGGTATTGGGAGATGAGTTCGGTGGGGCAGGAGCAGGCTGAGACAATGACATGTCTGGTCCAGGGGGTTTATCTATCCTTACGTATTTTTAAAATTTTCAGCACATTCTCCTTCTTAACATGAACTGGTTCTCATATATCAGTCTGCTTCACCCTGTTCTCAGAAATGTCAAGGTCCCTCTCAGTAGTGAATATTGAAGCAAAGTATTCATTAAGGACCTGCCCTACTTTCCCAACTATAGGTTCAACTCTTCCTGATTGGGCCTACCCTCATGGTGGCCATCCTCTTATTCCTCACGTGAGTGTAGAATGCCTTAGAGTTTTCCTTAATCCGACCAATTAAAGCTTTTTTCCATGCCCCCTTCTAGCTCTCCTCAGTCCATTCTTCAGTTCCTTCCTGCTACCTTGGAACCCTCTGAAGCCCTGTCTGATCTTTGCTTCCTCAACTTTAAGTAAGCTTCCTTCTTCCCCTTGTCACCCAAGGTTCCTTCACCCTACCATCCTTTCCTTGTCTCAGTGTGACAAACCTGTCCAGCACGATCAGCAAGTGCTCCCCTAAACAATCTTCACATTTCTGTCATGCATTTTCCTGAGAATATCTGTTCTCAATCTAGGCACCCCAGTTCCTAACTAATAGCATTGTAACTCCCCCTCACCCAATTAAATATTTTCCCATACCATCTACTCCTGGCCCTCTCTATGAATATAGTAAAGGTCAGGGAGTTGTGATCACTATCACTGAACTGCTCTCCCATGAGAGATCTGACACGGCACGGTTCATTGCCATGCACTAAATCCAATATGGCCTCCCCTGTAGTCGGCCTATCTGCATGTTGCATCAAGAACTCTTCCTGGATGCATCTGACAAAAACTGCTCCATCCAAACTATTTGAACTAAGTATGTTCCAATCAATATAAGGGAAGTTAAAGTCACCTATGACAACAACCCTTTTACTCCTGCACCATTCCAAAATCTGCCTGCCAATCTGCTCCTCCAAGTTCTGTTGCTAGCAGAAGACCTATAGAAAACTCCCAGCAAAGTGACTATTCCTTTTTTCTTTCAGACATCCACCCATACTGACTCTGTAGACAAGCTCTCCTCGATGATCTGCCTTTCTGCATCTGTGATACTTTTCCTGATTAGTAATGCCACTCTTCCACCTCATTTATCTACCAATGCCTCCACCCCCCCACCCACCCCCACCCTTTTGAAACATCTAAATCCTGGAACATCCAAATATTCCTGCGTCTGTAATATCCAAGTCTCCGTAATGGCCACAACATCATAGTTCCAAGTACTGATTCATGCTCTGAGTTCGTCAGCCTGATACTTCTTGCATTAAGATAGACACACTTCAAGCCATCGCACACTGACTGCACCTATGGCCTCTCAAGTACCTATCCCTCATCACAGACTCTCTGCATGCTATATCTGGCTGTTCACTACCTACTCCATCATCTGATCCATAGCTCAGCTTCCCATTCTCCTGCCAATCCAGTTTAAACCCTCCCATAGAGCTCTAGCAAACCTCCTTCCCAGGATATTGGTGCCCCTCCAGTTCAGGTGCAACCCATCCTTCTTGTACAGGTCCTACATCTTTCCCTGTAGGTATTCCAATGATCCTCATATCCGAAGCCCTCCCTCCTACACCAGCCCTGCAGCCATATGTTCATCTGCACTCGCTCTCTATTCCTCACTAGCACCTAAGCTAGTGAGTTTTGTTGAAGTGGTAGAGGAAAGCGGAAGCTAAAAATTTGCAGAAGAATGTATACCCTAATCAGGGGTTGTTTGAGAAGAAAGTGCCTAATCTCTTGAAAAAATCTACTTGCATGGGTGAGGTTTTCTTATGTATGCTAGGAGTAGGAGTAGGTAAAGAAATTAAGATTTTCAGAGACACGGGCGCAAGATTGTGAGGGATGTGGCAATATGTTATTCAACAGAAGTTTTGCCAGAAACAGTGATAATATGTGGAATTCATGGTGAGAAGAACAGTATTCATTGTGTAAAGTGAGATTGGAGAGTCCAGTGAAAAATGGTGAAGTAGTGATATGAGTAATAGAGAAATTCTCGGTTCCAGAAATAGAGATTATCCTTGGTAATGATATAATTGGTTCACAGGTGGGAGTGATGTGGTTGAAAGGCGAAGAGATACTTGTATCTGAATAAAATATATCTTTATTATATTGACTGTTCAGAGTGAAGCTTACCTATCTTGTTGAAATATTATTTGCCTGTTAATTCATCTTTTAATTTCATTGATTCTGATTCATGTCAAAGTAATAATGACAAAAAAAGTGGAATATTTGTTTTTACTATATTTGGGGAATCATTCATTAAATTTGGTTATTTTATTTAAGGTTTTTCCATAGAGATCACATCAGATCATTCTACATTCTTCATTCTATGAGACAACATCAAGCTCAGTCACAGCTGCTGCTATAGACTCTGTTCCTGCCTCCAGGCAGCTTTTAGCAAACTGATACGGTATGGCATCATCTTTGCTGACTGAGGACTTTTGCCTTTAAAAATTGTGTTGTGTCATTGCTGCTGATGCTATATGGGGTTGGGACCAGGAAATAGTTCAGGCCTCAGTTTTCTAAACCCAATTAAAATTCAGCTGTCTGTCTTGAAATGACAGATGCTAGAATTCACTGCCTGGTGATCAGTGAACGCGTTCTGTTGTATCTGGAGAGATCAGCAGTTGCATTTAAAGCACAATACTTTCAATGCAACATGATATTGTTCCATATTGCAGTTTGGAGATTGGAGATTGGAGTTAGAATTCATTGTATTGTCTGTAAAGAGCCAGGGTCTAGAACAAATTATCTGAGAACCATTTGTGTGTATAAGTGTTCCAATGAGCCTTTCATGGTTACATTAAAAAGTCAGGCTTTTGTGTAACAAAACACTGCCCTTGACAGTCTTTTGATTAGGCATCATGGCAGTTGTAGCAAAGCAGTTATACTTCCAAGTTGAACCTGTGATTATTTCAAACATCTGAGAGCCAAAAGGCAACCAAAAGATCCAATAGATGGTGAAAAGATATCAAACATTTTACAGTGAGCTATGGAGAAGTTCTCTGACTTGCTGTCCACTTATGGAGGGCTCAACAACACTTGTCAGCTGTTTACAATAAAACACGAGAGTCCACATATGAGAGAACAACAAGCTTACTAAATACTGAATCCAAATATGAGGTGCTGTTGCACACTTTGGCTTTTGTACCATGAAACCTTCTGTCATTTGATCTCTCCTGCCCATAATCCTATTGGAGAGCTTCATTTATGTTTTTCTCTCCCATCCCCATACTGCAAACAGCTCCTCCTTTATTCAAAATCTGTCACACTTCTAATTTTCCTCAGAAGAGTTAACTTCATTTTACTCTCCATAGATTCTGCCTGAATTGCTGAATATTTCCAGCATTTTTGGTTTTTATTTCATATTTCCAATGTCTGCAGTATTTTGTCCTTCTACTTATGTAGACAGGCCAACAAGAGGTGAGGCTATACTGGATTTGGTTCTAGGTAACGAACCAGGCCAGGTATTAGACTTGGAGGTAGGTGAGCACTTCGGGGACAGTGACCACAACTCGGTGACTTTTACTCTAGTGATGGAGAGGGATAAGTGTGCACTGCAGGGCAAGAGTTATAGCTGGGGGCAGGGAAAATATGATGCGGTGAGGCATGACTTAGGATGCGTGGATTGGAAAAATAGGCTTCTAGGGAAGGACACAAATGATATGTGGAGCTTGTTCAAGGAACAGCTATTGGGTGTCCTTGATAAGTATGTACCTGTCAGGCAGGGAGTAAAGGGTCTTGTGAGGGAGCTGTGGTTTAATAAGGAATTGGAATCCCTTGTGAAAGGGAAGAGGGCGGCCTATGTAAAGATGAGGCATGAAGGTTCAGTTGGGGCGATAGAGAGTTATAAGGTAGCCAGGAGGGATCTAAAGAGAGAGCTAAGAGCAGCAAGAAGGGGACATGAAAAGTCCTTAGCTGGTAGGATTAGGGAAAACCCAAAGGCTTTCTATAGGTTTGTCAGGAATAAAAGGATGACTAGGGTAGGTATTGGTCCAGTCAAGGATAGTAGTGAGAAGTTGTGCGTGGAGGCTGAAGAGATTGGAGAGACACTGAATGAATACTTTTCGTCAGTATTCACTCAGGAACAGGACACTGTTGCTGATGTGAATATTGAGTCATAAGTGATTAGAATGGATGTAAGAATTGAGGTAAGTAGGGAAGAGGTCTGGGGAATACTGGAAAGGGTGAAAATAGATAAGTCCCCTGGGCCTGATGGCATTTATCCTAGGATCCTCTTGGAAGCTAGGGAGGAGATAGCGGAGCCATTGGCCTTGATTTTTATGTCGTCGTTGTCTACAGGAATAGTGCCAGAAGACTGGAGGGTAGCGAATGTGGTCCCCTTGTTCAAGAAGGGGAGTAGGGATAGCCCTAGTAACTATAGGCCAGTGAGTCTCACTTTTGTTGTGGGCAAAGTCTTAGAGAGAATTGTAAGGGATAGGATTTATGAACATCTGGATAGGAATAATGTGATCAAGGATAGTCAGCATGGTTTTGTGAAGGGCAGGTCGTGCCTCACAAACCTTATTGAGTTCTTTGAGAAGGTGACCAAGGAAGTGGACGAGGGTAAAGCAGTAGATGTGGTGTATATGGATTTTAGCAAGGCATTCGATAAAGTACCACATGATAGGCTACTGCAAAAATTACGGAGGTATGGCATTGAGGGTGCATTAGAGGTTTGGTTAGGAATTGGCTGGCTGGAAGGAGACAGAGGGTAGTAGTTGATGGTAAAGGTTCATCTTGGAGTGCAGTTACTAGCGGTGTTCAACAAGATCTGTTTTGGGACCATTGTTGTTTGTCATCTTTATAAATGACCTGGAGGAAGGGCTTGAAGGCTGGGTGAGCAAGTTTGCGGATGATACGAAAGTCGGTGGAGTTGTGGACAGTGAAGAAGGATGTGGCAGGTTACAGCGGGATATAGATAAGCTGCAGAGCTGGGCAGAAAGGTGGCAAATGGAGTTCAATGTAACTAAGTGTGAAGTCATTCACTTTGGTAGGAGTAACAAGAAGATGGATTACTGGGCTAATGGTAGGCTACTTGGTAGTGTGGATGAGCAGAGGGATCTTGATGTCCATGTACACAGATCTCTGAAAGTTGCCACCCAGGTAAATAGTGCTGTGAAGAAGGCATATGGCGTACTGGGCTTTATTGGTAGAGGAATTGAGTTCCGGAGTCCTGAGGTCATGTTGCAGTTGTATAAGTCTCTGGTGCGGCCTCATAGAACATAGAACATAGAAAAATACAGCACAGTACAGGCCCTTCGGCCCTCGATGTTGCGCCGACCAATACTCATCTGGAGTATTGTGTGCAGTTTTGGTCACCATACTATAGGGAGGATGTGGAGGCACTGGAATGGGTGCAGAGGAGGTTTACCAGGATGTTGCATGGCATGGTAGGAAGATCGTATGAGGAAAGGCTGAGGCACTTGGGGCTGTTCTCATTGGAGAAAAGAAGGTTCAGGGGAGATTTGATAGAGGTGTACAAGATGATTAGGGGTTTAGATAGGGTTGACAGTGAGAACCTTTTTCCGCTAATGGAGTCAGTTGTTACTAGGGGACACAGCTTTAAATTAAGGGGAGGTTGGTATAGGACAGATGTTAGGGGTAGATTCTTTACTCAGCGGGTTGTGAGTTCATGGAATGCCCTGTCAGTAGCAGTGGTGGACTCTCCCTCTTTATGGTCATTTAACTGGGCATTGGATAAGCATATGGAGGTTATTGGGCTAGTGTAGATTAGGTAGGCTTCGGTCGGCGCAACATCGAGGGCCGAAGGGCCTGTACTGCATTGTATTTTTCTATGTTCTATGTTCTATGTACTGGTCATTTCTAGGGTAAGATATCAGAAAGATTATTGCTCCCAATATAAATATGCCAAAACTTGTATGGAAAGAAGAGGTGCAAAGAAGGTGGAGCTGTGTAGGTTCTCTCCTTGAGAAGGTAGCTATTGAATGTTTTACATTGGATACATGCTAGGGATACAGGTATTGTGGCCATTTTGGAGACATGGATAGAGGAGGGTGAGGATTAGATGTTGCAAGTTCCAGGGTTTAAATCTTTCATTACCAACAGGCAAGATGGTAAAAGAGGGGGAGGTGTGACCTTGTTAGTCAAGGATAGTATAGTGGTGGCTGAAAGAACTTTTCATGAGGACTTATCTACTGAGGTAGTGTGGGCTGAGGTTAGAAACAGGAGAGGAAGAGGTCACACTGCTTGGAGTTTTTTAATAGGCCTCCGCAGAGTTCCAGGGAGGTGGAGGAGAAAATTGGCAAAATTATTCTGGAGTGGAGTGAAAGGAACAGGGTGGTCATTATGAGGGACTTTAACTTCCCCAACATTGACTGGAAATGCTATAACTCTAGTCGGATGGATCAGTTTTTGTTCAATGTGTTCAAGAGGGTTTCCTGACACAATATGTCCAAAGGACAGACAAAAGGGGAGGCCACACTGGATCTGGAGCTTGGTAATGAACCAGGCCAGGTGTTTGATTTAGTTATAGGTGAGCACTTTGGAGAGAGTGACCATAATTCAGTTACATTTAGTTTAGTGATGGAAAGGGATAGGTACGTGCCACAGGTCAAGAGTTATTGATGGGGAAAGGGTAATTATAATGCGATTAGGCAAGATTAGGATACATAGAATGGGGTAGAAAAATGCGGGGGATGCAGACAATGGAAATGTGGAGTTGGTTTAAGGAACAGATATTGCATGTCCTTGTTAGGTATGTCTCTGTCAGGCAGAGAGAAAGTGATATGGTAAGGGAACCATGGTTCACTACAGAAATTGCATCTCTTGTTAAGGAGAGGAAGGAGGCTTACATGTTGATGAGGCAAGATAGTTCAGATGAGGTGATGGAGAGTTACAGATCACCTAGGAAGGATTTAAAGAGACAGTTAAGAAGAGCAAAGAGGGGACATGAGCAGTCTTTAGCAAATAGAATAAAGGAGAACCCTAAAGCTTTCTATAAGTATGTGAGGGTAAAAAAAGGATGACTAGGGTAGGAATAGAGCCAGTCAAAGACAGAAGTGGGAAGTTGAGTGTGGACCCTGTGGAGATCAGAGAGGTGCTAAATGAACATTTCTCATTGGTTTTCACTCAGGAAATGAAGAATATTGTATCGGAGAAAAATGAGGTACGAGATATTAGACTAGAAAGGATCGAGGTTAGTTACGAACAGGTGTCAATTCTAGAAGGAGTGAAAGTAGACAAGTCCCCTGGGCCAGATGGGATTTATCCAAGGATTCTCTGGGAAGCTAGGGAGGAGATAGCAGACCTTTTGACTTTAATATTTGAGTCATCATTATCTATAGGTTTAGTACCAGAGGACTGGAGGATTGCAAATGTTGTGCTCTTGTTCAAGAAGGGCAGTAGAGATGACCAAGGTAACTATAGACCAGTGAGCCTTACTTCTGTTGAAGGAAAGGTTTTGGAAAGGATTATAAGAGATAATCACCTAGCAGGCAACAATTTGATTTCAGATAGTCAACATGGTTTCGTCAAGGGCAGGTCGTGTCTCACAAACCTCATTGAGTTTTTTTGAGAAGGTGACCAAGCATGTAGATGAGGGTAGGATAGTTGACATGGTATACATGGATTTCAGTAAAGCCTTTGATAAGGTTCCACATGGTAGGCTGTTGGAGAAAATGCAGAGGCATGGAATCGAGGGTGATTTCGCAGTTTGGATTAGATTAGATTAGATTAGATTACTTACAGTGTGGAAACAGGCCCTTCGGCCCAACAAGTCCACACCGACCCGCCGAAGCGCAACCCACCCATACCCATACCCTTATATTTACCCCTTACCTAACACTACGGGCAATTTAGCATGGCCAATTCACCTGACCCGCACATCTTTGGACTGTGGGAGGAAACCGGAGCACCCGGAGGAAACCCACGCAGACACGGGGAGAATGTGCAAACTCCACACAGTCAGTCGCCTGAGTCGGGAATTGAACCCGGGTCTTCAGGCGCTGTGAGGCAGCAGTGCTAACCACTGTGCCACCGTGCCGCCCACGAAACTGGCTTTCTGAAAGAAGGCAGCGAGTGGTGGTTGATGGAAAATATTCAGCCTGGTTACTAATGGTGTGCCACAAGGATCTGTTTGTCATTTTTATACACAGCCATAGGTAGATGGGCTAGTAAATTTGCAGGCGACACTAAAATCGGTGGAATAGTGGACAGTTTGGAAGAATGTTACAGATTGCAAGGGGACTTGGATAAACTGCAGAATTGGGCTGAAAGATGGTAAATGGAGTTTAATGCAGCTAAATGTGAGGTGATGCACTTTGGGAAGAATAACAGGAAGGCAGAGTACTGGGTCAATGGAAAGATTCTTGGTAGTGTGGATGTGCAGAAGGATCTGGAAGTCCATGTACACAGATCCCTGAAAGTTGCCCCCCAAGTTGATATTGCTGTTAAGAAGGCATACGGTGTGTTAGGTTTCATTGATAGAGGGATTGAGTTCTGGAGCTGCAATATCATGCTGCAACTATACAAAATACTAGTGCGGCCACACTTGGAATATTGAGTACAGTTCTGGTCGCCATAGTTTGGGAAGAATGTGGAAGCATTGGAAAAGGTGCAGAGGAGATTTGCCAGGATGTTGCCTGGTCTGGAGGGAAGGTCTTATGAGGAAAGGCTGAGAGACTTGGGTCTGTTCTTATTGCAAAGAAGAAGGCTAAGAGGGGATGTGATAGAGACGTACAAGATGGTCAGAGGATTAGACAAGGTAGACAGTGAAAGTCTTTTTCATATCTTGATGACGTTAGCTTGTACAAGGGGGCACAACTACAAATTGAGGGGTGATAGATTTAAGACAGCTATCAGAGGCAGGTTCTTTACTCAGAGAGTGGTAAAGGTGTGGAATGCCATACCTACCAATGTAGTTAACTCAGCCACATTAGGGAGATTTAAACAATCCTTGGATAAGCACATGGATGATTTTGGGATAGTGTAGGGGGATGAGTCGAGAATAGTTCACAGGTCGGCACAACATCGAGGGCTGAAGGGCCTGTTCTGTGTTGTATTGTTCTATGTTCTATGTTCTATACCCATATTTTGGCAAATTCAAAAACGACTAAAGTTTTATCCACATTTCCTCCCAGTATCGCAGACCTGAAAACTTCGTTCAGATAATATGCACTCAGGTAACATATGCCTAAAATATTGCAGTTGGTGACTCTTTGCACTAAACAAGATGACTCATCGATTCAGCATCTCCTACAGTGTAATCATCATCATGTTGTTTATGTAAATTGGAGTTATTGACATTACTAATATTTCACATAGGAGAATTTTAAAGATTCAGTGAATAATTACAGTCAACTCCACTTACATGGAGAAGAGCCCCCTTTTAACACCTGCAAGTTGACTCAACTTCCCAATTTAAAACCAACCTGGGGCATTTTGATAACTCAATTTAATCTGAGGTGAGCGCTCTTTTCTTTGATAATTTGTGAGACCAACCCTCTGGGTGACAAATGATACAAGACTTTGAAAATTTGGGTTGAATATCTTTGCAGCTCTCCCACACTTTTAAATCTCTTTAACTTACTCATTGGCCATGGGAATCACTGGCTAGTCAAGAATTTATTGAACACCCCTAACTGCCCTTGAGAAGGTGATGGTGAACTACATTCTTGAACCTCTGCAGTCTGTACGCTGTAGAAAGATCCACAACAACCCACCTCAGGCAACTGTCTGCAGAGTTTGCACATTCTTCCCGAATCTGCGTGGGTTTCCTTCGGGTGCTCTGGTTTCCTCCCACAGTCCAAGAATGTGTAGGTTAGGTGAATTGGCATTGTTAAATTACCCATAGTGTTAGGTGAAGGAGTAAATGTAGGGGAGTGGGTCTGGGTGGATTGCGCTTCAGCGGGTCGGTGTGGACTTGTTGGCCCGAAGAGCTGTTTCCACACTGCAAGTAATCTAATCTAAGTAATCTAAAAAAAACCTAACAGAGGGAATTCCACGATTTGCAAAGGTAATTTTAAAATGCCTGTACTTTAGGATAAATATAGTCTTCTTCCTCTAAAAATTAGCAATCATCTTATCTAATTGGAAACTTTAAATCTGAATGAGGTAAAAATCTTACATCAAAATATTTGCCCTACTTAGAACAAATAATTTGTCTCAACAAGCATCCTGTGGCAAATTCCACAGAATGTTACATTTTGGATTTAATCTCTAAGTACCAGAAATTATGTCAAAAATTGTAAACTGTGTTTACTTATTGAATGACAGGAGTAAAAATGTCTTTGTATAACCCCCTAATAATTTTGTGACAGTTTAAGAATGGTAACAGATGTTTGTAAGGTGTCTAGATGGTTAGTATATCTTATTCAAGTCAATAGACAATAGGTCTTCATTTACCATTCCACTGTCAGTCTTGGATCCATAACATATTGAAGCAATAATTAACATTAATTTTTTCATTACATGAAGTTAACGGAACAATTTCTTTTGCTGCAGACTTACACAATTGCCAGTTTTACTAGACTAGCATGATATCATGCAATATTTTGTGATCAAATACAAGGACAGATCTTATAAGAACAGAAGGTTGTGCCATAATGAAACAACAAAATAAAATGATTCACTAGGAATTATTCACTATTCACAGTAGAATATGGAACATGGGATCTTATAGATTATTGTGTTAACTTCTTGAATAATCAGTTCTTCATAAAGTGAATAATAAGGTCTTGGGGTAATTGGAAACTGTTGATAAATGTCATTGGCAATAATGGAATCAATTATCATTTATTAATGATTTGGAGCTGTGTGATTTTTAATCATTTATTCAAGTTTATATATTGGAAAGCAGAAGATTAGAGGGAAAAGACAGATGGTCCAACATACCCCTCCCTGATCTCATGTAGGCAATGGATTAAAATATGACACAAATGAAAATGTTAGATTCTGAACACTGAGGAAAATATTCCTGATTTTTCCCTCAAGATATAAATGGTGCATTCAGAACCTTGTCATTAAGCTACATCTACCTTATTTCCAAGCATTTACAACTCTTTAAACCTAAACTTGCCTTATTTACGTGCCATTTCTAATTCTTTTCTCCTTCCTGGAGAAACTAGATAGTACCAATTCCCAACCTGTAAATCTGAGTGAGTACCTGGTGACTACATGCTTGTTTCGACCATCATGTAACTAACTGCATTTTCACAACATTCTTGCATGCCCCATTGCTAGTATTCTCCTTTGATGCTCACCAGGCAGATTGGCAGCAATAAATCACCAGCTTTACCACATCATGGCGCCCACTCTTGGATGAACTCACTATTTCAGTCCTTTAGCTCTCAAGTTAAAGCAAAATATTTTGTAAGTTATAAATCTGAAATAAATACAGAAAATGCTGGAGAAAACAACAGATCAGGCAGTATCTATGCAGAAAGAAGCAGAGTTAATGTTTTGTGTCTGATGCCTCTTCATTGGAATTAAAGGCTGTTCAAAAATGAGTTTTGTTTTATAAAAATGCCGTTCTCTTTACTGTCACCGTCTGTTCCACTCATTCCTCTTTTCCCTTCAGCAGTGAATGTGCTTCTAATACTCATGACTTTGATGTAAAATTAAGCTCCCATTTAAAATTGTGCAGGTATATCTTATGACCACCCATTTATGACAGTAGCATTAGTGTTCAGGATTAGATTCCTTACAGTGTCGAAACAGGCCTTTCGGCCCAACAAGTCCACACCGACCCTCCGAAGAGTAACCCACCAAGACCCATTCCCCTACATTTACTCCTGACTAACATACCTCACACTATGGGCAATTTAGCACGGCCAATTCACCTAACCTGCACATCCTTGGATTGTGGGAGGAATCCAGAGGAAACCCATGCAAACACGGGGAGAACGTGCAAACTCCACACAGTCAGTTGCTTGAGGCAGGAATCGAACCCAGGTCCCTGGCACTATGAAGCAGCTGTGCTAACCACTGAGCCACTGTACTGCTAGTGTCAGTGCAGATGTTTTATTTTTCCAGCCTCCCGAGTCTTGCATCATTTGAAAAGGTTTTTCATTCTTTTCCTTGGGATTTTGTAAGCTTTTATTCCCACCTTCTCTGGTCCATCAGGTTTACTTTAAATACCAATAAGCCAAGGCAGTTTGAACACTGGAATATACCCAATGTTTTTCATTAAAGAAAAGTATGCCATAAAAAATACTGCAATAATTTTACCCATACAATGATTACAATCACAAGTGAACTATTTTACATGGATTTATACTAATTAACACTGGAATTAGGCGTGAGGTTAGGCAATTCAGCCCTTTGAGGCCACTCAGCCATTTAACATGACCATGGCTGATCTTATGCTAGCCTCAGCTCCACTCTCCTGCCTGCTGCCCATAGCCCTTTATCTACTTCTCATCAGAAATATAATTATTTCTTTTTTGAATCTATTGATTGATTCTGCCTCTCCTGCAATTGGGGGAAGTGAGCTCCACAGATTCACAACCATTTGAGAGAAGTAATTTCTCATTGTCTCAGTTTTAAACTTACCTCCTCTCACTCTCAATGACCTCTTATTTGAGGCTGTCCCAAAAAGGGGAATATCTGTTCAAAATCTATTTTATCAATTCCCTTTAGCATTTTATATACCTCAATCAGATCCACCCTCATTCTTCTGAACTCTGGTGAACTACAAACACAAGATATTAAACTGCTCCTCATACAGCAGCCCTTTAATCCCTGGAATCAATCTGGTGAACCTATCTGAATAGTCTGCCGTGCCACCACATCCTTCCTCAAGTAAAGAGACCATAACTGGACACAATATACCAGGCGTGGTTTTACCAAGGCCTTATACAATTATAACAACATTGCTTTCATTTTATAATCCAGTCCTTTTGCAATAAATGCCAGGATTCTATTTGCCTTTCTTGTTATATACTGCACCTGCATCCCCAGTTTCTGCGATTGGTGCACAAGGATGTCCACATCTCTCTGCACTGATGCACTATGAATCCTTTTCCCATTTAAATAATAATCTGGTACTTTTATTTTTCCATCCACAATGAACAACCTTGCACTTATTCACATCACACCCCATCGGCCAGGTTTGCGCTCATTCTCCTGGCCTGTCAATAATCACCGCTGAACTCTTTATCTCCTCATCACTGTCTGCATTCCCACCTATTTTAGTATCATTCACAAAGTTTGCTGATACAATCTGTTCCTGCTTGCAGATAATTTATATAGATTGTAAATAGAGAAACTTGATAAGTAGAACTTGTAAATTGAGTAGAACTTACCTGACAATCAGACCAGAACAAGTGACCAGTGTGCTCTGTTTCTACACCTAGGTGTTGATCAAATGATCTTCTTGTGCTGGCTAAGTGTCTGCTGCAGGGCAATATGTTTGTACTCAGAGAGTCATAGAGCCATGGATGTACAGCATGGGAACAGATTCTTGGTTCAACTTGTCCATGCTCATCAGCTATCCCAACCTAATCTAGTCCCATTTGCCAGCACTTGGCCAAACCCTTCCTATTCATATGCCTCTTAAATGCTGTAATTGTACTAGCCTCCACCACTTCCTCTGGCAGCTCATTCCATACATGCACCACACTCTACATGTAAAAATTGCCCCTTGGGTCACTTTTATATCTTTCCCCTCTCATCCTAAACCTACGCCCTCAAGTTCTAGACTCTCCCACCACAGGGAAAAGACTTTATCTATTTACCCTAACTATGCCCCTCATTCCATACAAAGAAGCTTTGCATCCAAAGGCTTCACACTATCCAATTTACAGCGAATGATCAGTTTGACAACAGGCAAACATTACAAATGTGTTATGTTTGCCATGTTGGCTTGATCAATTAACTCATTAGGACTTGCTTGCATCTCCTGGAAAGGTGCTTTTCTCTAAATGAACTTTGACATAAAATGGAGCTTGCACTAGCTGTCATGCAATCGACAGTGTGATACTTATATAGCACAAATTTAATGACAATCACAACTTCAACTGATAGTCAACATTACCACATCTCATTCACTGCATCTATTAAACAAAACTTCAGCTTTTTCAGAGTTACTGTGACAGTTCAATCCACTGCTGCTGAATTACGATGTTTCAAACTAAGCACATTGCATTCATTCAATCTAACCAAACACTTTACAAACCAGTAATCGTTCTAGTTATCATATGTCTTCTTTTTCACATTTTATTTAAATTAATTTTATTTAACTTCATTTCAGCTAAACCAGCAAATTTTAGGTTATTATCTAAAATTTCCAACATAATGCTCGATCTCCAAAATCTGAACACACCTTGCTGAGACCTGTTTCCTTAATGCTCAAGTGTATCTTTGTGGTTTGTTTCCCCAGATTTTGCTGTCTTTTCTTTTCCTGGCACAGAATTATTACAGCTTCCACACTCCTGTACTACCTGTTTAAGATTTTCAACTGCTGGCTGACCAACCAAGCCGATTTGTTAATGTGGCACTGGAATAGTTGGGCAACTTAGCCAAATGAAACAAAAAATACATGGATTACTGACTGACCACCAAGTGGCAGCTTGGTGCAAAGTGGGGCAGAGCTGCTTTAACTAGGGTTTAGTGCTAGACGTATACTGTACTCTCCAGAGCAACAGGTAAGTAGGAAAGGATAAAGAGCTTGGATTGAGAGGCTGTTCTGCAATGAGACCAGTGGTGGAGAGACATCATAACCCCACAGCATGATGCACGTGCAAGAAAAGAAACTGATGGGGAATAGGACTAGTAAATTTTTATAGTCTTTCAAGTAAAAGTAGTCTTCAGTTTAAGCTTCAGTCTCCAGTATTTTCCTTCTTTCTTCAAAATAATCACTTAGTATTAGATTTATTGCATTTTTTTCTCTCCTTTTAGAATATAAAAATAATAGATGTACAGTGAAATGTAAATGGTAGTAAATCTTAAATAATTAATTTATAATTTAAATCAAATACAATAATGATGGATAGTAATGTGTTGCTGCAACATGTGGAAGCTGCTGGTCTCCATTGCTGCCCAGAATGAACATATCTATACTAAGTGTTTGCAGTTTAGGAACTTTGGATCAGGCAGGAAGGAACAAGTGGCAGGGAAGCATCTTTGGTATGGGATGGAGTAAGTATGACAGCAAGAAGTGACCTTGAATCAAAGGACATAGAATCTATATGGGTGGAGGTAGGAAATTAGAAGCGGTTGGAATAGTTTAAATTGCATGACTTCTGGCCACTCTTTACTGAAGGGAAGTAATTGAACTCAAGATGATAATGGGGCACAAAGAAATGGTGATGAACTAATATCACACTTCACTTCTGTCTTCACAAAGGAAGATACAAATAACTCACCAGAATTGAGGGGGAGCTCAGAGTTTAGTGAGAAACAAATATGTATTAGTACAGAAATGATGTTGGAGCAATTGATGGAATTGAAGGCTGATGAATCCCCAAGGCCTGATCATCTGCATCCCAGAGGACTTAGGGTAGTGGCTATAAAAATAGTGATGCACTGGTGGTCATCTTCCAAGTTTCTTTAGAGTCCGGAACAGTTCCTTCAGATTGTACTGTAACTATGCAATGATTGTAATGAAATCAAACAGGTGGCCCTCATTGGATATGAATTCCCTGATTGACTAGATAACCAGCTCCAATCAGGGAGCCTTGGCTGATAGATAAGAATGGGAGTGTCAGATATCTTGTTCACTGAGAACTGGCTTTGAGGGAGCTGGATCAGTGTTACGAACTCTCCCTGTATAAATAAAGAGTGACTTGGTGATGGGATACCATTCTCTGTGAGGTTATTTCAGCTAATGTAACACCACTATTTAAAAAGTGAGGTAGAGAGAAAATAAGGAATTATAGACCAGTGAGCCTGATGTTTGTAGTGAGAAAGAGTCTGAGTCCATTATTGAGGATTTTATAGCAGAGCACTTGGAAAACAGTATAGAATCAAAGACAGTAGGCAGAGAATTATAAGAGGAAAATCATGCTTGTCAAATCTACTGGAATTCTTTGAGGATGTACCTAGTAGAGTTGACCTGGAAGCCAGACTTTCAGAAATCCCACATAAGAGACTAAGATGTAAAACTACAGCATATGGGATTGGGGGTAGTGTAATGAGATTGGTAGAAAATTGGTTATCAAATAGGATACAAAGATTAGGAATAAATGGCTCTTTTTCTGAATGACAGGCAGTGAGGTAAAACAGAATTCAGGATCTGGACCCTAGTTATTCATAATTAATCACTTAGATGAGGGAACTAAATGTAATACCTCAAAAGTTGCAGATGACAACGAGCTGTGAGGAGGATTTAAAGATGTTTCAGTGTGATTTGGATAGTTTGAGTGAGTGGGAAAATGCATGGCAGATGCAATATCATGCAGATAAGTGTAGGTTTATCCACTTTGGTAGCAAAATAGGAAGGCAGATTATTATATGAATGTCTATAAATTGAGAATACTCAATGAGATCTGGGTGTCTTCATGCACCAGTTGTTGAAAGTAGTGTGCAAGTACAACATGCAGTAAAAAAAGCACACTGTACATTGTCCCTCATGGCAAGAGGATTCGAGAACAAAACTAAGGATGTCTGATTTCTGAGGATCTTGTTGCAATTATACAGGGTATTGGTGAGACCACACTTTGAGATGTGAGTGCAGCTTTTTCTCCTTATCTGATGAAGGATGTTCTTGTTACATAGAGGGTATTTACCAAATTAATTCCTGGGATGGCAGGACTGACATAAGAGGAGAGATTGAGTTGCTTAGGATTTTATTTACTGGAGTTTAGAAGAATAAGAGGGGGAGGGATTTCATAGAAACCTATAAAATTCTACAGGTTAGATGCAGGAAGGATGGTCCTAATGGTAGGGGAGTTGAGAACCAGGGATCACAGTTTAAAGATAAGAGGAAAACCTTTTAGGACAGAAATGAGGAGAAGTTTCTTCAACACAGAGTGTTGAGCCTGTAGAATTCATTACCACAGGAAGTGTTTGAGGTCAAAATATTTTGCATTTTCAAGAGGGAGATAGATATAGCTCTTGTGGCTAAAGGAATCAAGGGATATGGGGGAGGGGGGGATTAGGGTATTGAGCTCAATGATTAACCATGATCATAATGAATGGTGGAGCAGACCCAAGGGGCCTAAAGGCCTAATCTTGCTCCTATTGTCGATGATTTATAAAAGTGCAGCCAATACTATAAAATTTCAGCTGTGAGGAAAGGTTGAATAGGTTGGAGCTATTCTTTTTGGAACAGAAAAGACTGAGGGGAAATTTGATTGCAGTATATGAGACCGTGGGATACGCGAATATATTGATTGGGAAGGATCTATCAGAGTGGTTTTGCAGACCCAATGAGGATACAGATTTAAAGTGATTGCTACAAAACATAGAACAAAGAACATTACAGCGCAGTACAGGCCCTTCGGCCCTCGATGTTGCACCGACCAGTCATACCAATCTGAAGCCCATCTAACCTACACTATTCAATGTACTTCCATATGCTTGTCCAATGATGACTTGAATGCACTTAAAGTTGGCAAATCTACCACCGTTGCAGGCAAAGCATTCCATACCCTTACTACTCTTTGAGTAAAGAAACTATCTCTGACATCTGTCCTATATCTATCACCCCTCAATTCAAAGCTATGCCCCCTCGTGCTCGCCATCCCCATACTTGGAATAAGGCTCTCCCTGTCCACCCTATCTAACCCTCTGATTATCTTATATGTCTCTAAGTCACCTCTCAACCTTCTTCTCTCTAACAAAAACAGCCTCAAGTCCTTCAGCCTTTCCTCGTAAGACCTTCCCTCCATACCAGGCAACATCCTAGTAAATCTCCTCTGCACCCTTTCCAAAGCTTCCACATCCTTCTTATAATGTGGTGACCAGAACTGTACACAATACTCCAAGTGCAGCCGCTCCAGATTTTTATACAGCTGTAGCATTACCTCATGGTTCTGGAACTCGATCGCTCTATTAATAAAAGCTAAAACACTGTATGCCTTCTTAACAACCCTGTCTACCTGGGTGGCAACTTTCAAGGATCTGTGTACCTGGACACCGAGATCTCTCTGCTCATTTACACTAACAAGAATCTTACCATTAGCCCAGTATTTTGCATTCCGGTTTCTCCGACCAAAGTGAATCACCTCACACTTGTCCGCATTAAACTTCATTTGCCACCTCTCAGCCCAGCTCTGCAGCTTCTCTATGTCTTTCTGTAACCTACAACAAGCTTCGTCACTTTCCACAACTCCACCGACCTTAGTGTCGCCTGCAAATTTACCAACCCACCCTTCTATGCCTTTATCCAGGTCGTTTATAAAAATGACAAACAGCAGTGGACCCAACAGCGACCCTTGTGGTACACCACTGGTAACTGGACTCCAGGATGAACATTTCCCATCAACCACCACCCTCTGTCTTCTTTCAGCAAGTCAATTCCTGATCCAAACTGCTATATCTTCCACAATCCTATTCCTCCGCATTTTGTATAATAGCCTACTGCGGGAAACCTTATCGAATGCCTTGCTGAAATCCATATACACCACATCAACTGGTTTACTCTCATCTACCTGTTTGGTGACCTTCTCAAAGAACTCAATATGGTTTGTGAGGCATGGCCTATCCTTCACAAAACCGTGCTGACGATCCCTAAGCAAATTATTCTTTTCTAGATGATTATAAATCCTATCTCTTATAACCTTTTCCAACACTTTACCAACAACTTGAGTAAGACTCACTGGCCTATAATTATCAGGGTTGTCTCTACTCCCCTTCTTGAACAGGGGAACCACATTTGCTATCCTCCAGTCTTCTGGCACTATTCCTGTAGACAATGATGATTTAAAGATCAATGCCAAAGGCTCGGCAATCTCCTCCCTGACTTCCCAGAGGATCCTAGGATAAGTCCCATCTGGCCCAGGGGACTTATCTATTTTCACACTCTGCAGGATTTCTAATACCTCTTCCTTGTGAACCTCAATCCCACCTAGTCTAGTAGCCTGTATCTCAGTATTCTCCTCGACAACATTGTCATTTTCTAGAGTGAATACTGTTGAAAAATATTTATTTAGTGCTTCCCCTATCTCCTCTGAATCCTCACACAACTTCCCACTACTATCCTTGATTGGCCCTAATCTTACTCTCGAGATTCTTTTATTCCTTAAATACCTATAGAAAGCCTTAGGGTTTACTCTGAGCCTATCCGCCAACAACTTCTCACGTCTCCTCCTGGCAATTCTGAGCTCTCTCTTTAGATCTTTCCTGGTTACCTTGTAACCCTCAAGCGCCTTAACGGAGCCTTCACATCTCATCCTAACATAAGCCTTCTCCTTCCTCTTGACCAGAGATTCCACTTCCTTCGTAAACCATGGCTCCTGCGCTCTACAGCTTCCTCCCTGCCTGACAGGTACATACGTACCTAGAACACTCAGGAGCTTTTCCTCGAACAAGCTCCACATTTCTAATGTGCCCATCCCCTGCAGTTTCCTTCCCCATCCTATGCTTCCTAAATCTTGCCTAATCGCATGATAATTGCCTTCCCCCCACCCCCACCACCCCCCCCCCCCACCCAGCTGTAACTCTTGCCCAGTGGTATGCACCTACCAATTCCAACAGTAAAGTAAACATAACAGAATTGTGATCGCTTTCACCGAAGTGCTCACCTACTTCCAAGTCTAACACCTGGCCGGGCTCATTACCCAGTACCAAATCTAATGTGGCTTCGCCCCTTGTTGGCCTGTCTACATACTGTGCCAGGAAGCCCTCCTGCACACACTGGACAAAAACTGACCCATCTATAGTACTTGTACTATAGTGTTCCCAGTCAATATTTGGAAAGTTGAAGTCCCCCATGACAACTACCCTGTCTCTCTCACTCCTATCGAGAATCATCTTTGCTATCCTTTCCTCTACATCTCTGGAACTATTCAGAGACCTATAGAAAACTCCAAACAGGGTGACCTCTCCTTTCCTGTTTCTAACCTCAGCCCATACTATCTCAGTTGACGAGTCCCCAAACATCTTTTCTGCAACTTTAATACTGTCCTTGACCAACAATGCCACACCTCCCCCTCTTTTACCATCTTCTCTGTTCTTACTGAAACATCTAAATCCTGGAACCTGCAACAACCAGTCCTGTCCCTGCTCTACCCATGTCTCTGAACTGGCCACAACATCAAAGTCCCAGGTACCAACCCATGCTGCAAGTTTACCCACCTTAGTCCAGATGCTCCTGGCGTTGAAGTAGACACATTTCAAACCAACTTCTTGCTTGCCGGTGCCATCTTGCGTCCCTGAAACATGATTACCTCCCCACTCTCAACCTTTTCTATACTCTAACTACAATTTTGGTTCCCATCCCCCCCCCCCCCCCCCGCTGGATTAGTTTACACCCACCCCAATAGCCTTAGCGAATCTCCCCCCCTAGGAAATTGGGACCCCTCTGGTTCAGATGAAGACCATTCTCCTTGTAGAGGTCCCATCTACCCCAGAAAGAGCCCCAATTATCCAAGAATCTAAAACCCTCCCAACTGCACCATCCCTGTAGCCACGTGTTCAACTCCTCTCTCTCACTATTCCCTGCCTCACTAGCACATGGCATGGGCAACAAACCAGAGACAACAACTCTGTTCATCCTAGCTCTAAGCTTCCTACCTAGCTCCCTGAATTTCTGCCTTAAATCCCCATCTCTCTTCCGACCTATGCCGTTAGTGCCTATGTGGACCATGACTTGGGGCTGCTCCCCCTTCCCTCTTAAGGATCCCAAAAACACGATCAGAAACATCACGAACCCTGGCACCTGGGAGGCAACACACCAACCGTGAGTTTCTCTCTTCCCCACAGAACCTGTGGTCCACATAGGCACCAATGACGTAGGTAGGAAGAAAGATGGGGATTTAAGGCAGAAATTCAGGGAGCTAGGATGGAAGCTTAGAGCTCAGACGAACAGAGTTGTTATCTCTGGTTTGTTGCCCAGGCCACCTGCTTGTGAGGCGAGGAACAGTGAGAGAGAGGAGTTGAACATGTGGCTACAGGAATGGTGCAGAAGGGATGGTTTTGGATTCTTGGATAATTGGGGCTCTTTCTGGGGTAGGTGGGACCTCTACAAGCAGAATGGTCTTCATCTGAACCAGAGGGGTCCCAATATCCTGGGGGGGGGGGGAATTCGCTAAGAACAGACTCTGTGCCAGAGCCCTGTGCCCCACTGCTTTCCCCTGGTAAGTTATCCCCCCCAACAGTATCCAAAATGATATACTTCTTGTTGAGGGGAATGGCCACAGGGGATCCCTGCACTGCCTGCCAGTTCCCTTTCCATCGCCTGACTGCAACCCATTTACCTTTTTCTTGTACCTGAGGAGTGACTACCTCCCTGTAACTCTTCTCAATAACCCCCTCTGCCTCCCAAATGATCCAAAGTTCATCCAGCTCCAGCTTCAGTTCCTAATGCGGTTTTTGAGGAGCTGGAGTCGAGTGCACTTCCCACAGATGTAGTCAGCAGGGACCCTTACCTCCCACATTCTGCAGGAGGAACATTCAACTGCCCTAACCTCCATTCCCACAATTCTAAATTCCCAAAGAGACTGTTGAAACAATAAGGAATAAAAAATAAACTTGCTACCTTACCAATCTAGCACACAGAATCTTTTTTTTTGGTTAGAGGATTATAGCCAGACGTACTCACCATTGCTGGGATATCCCTCTTGCCAACACCATCTTTGAAGCTCAGCCATACATCTGGCCAAGCAGTCCAGAGTTGCTCTTCACTGTTCACATAGTTGCATAGCACACACAACCAGTGCTTTGCATGACCAAATATGGCACAGTTGACACTTGCATTCATATATAACTATACATTGTTACACCTGTTGCTATTTAAGTACCAAGCCTTATAAATCACTTTCCTTTCATCACATCCTATCTTATAACCATTTCTAAGTCCCGGCTACCTTTTCTCATGTCTATTGTTGCCGAGCATCTCATCATCGTTCAATGTGGGACCATCAAATGCAATAAAGTCTTCAGTCACTTCAAAATATTCACTAATATTCGCAAGTACCAAGAGTGAACAGAAATCAAACAAACAGAAGCTGCATGTACCTCTCAGGACAGAAACAAACTGCTTGATTGTGGAATGCCAACAATTTTGCTGTCAGTGATTAATCACTGCACCCACGCATCTCCTGGAACTGGGTGCCTTTTAAGTCCTGACTGGCTTGTAGAATCTGATGCTGCTGTGCTGTCTCATGCAAAAGGGGATGTTCTTCCTGCTCAATTTCCTAATCCTTCAATACACCCCGTGCTCTCCTAGCTTGTCAGCCTCCATCCTATCTCCTCTTTGATAAAACAAAGAACTGTGGGTGCTGGAGATCTGAACATTTCTTTGCCTGCTCCACTAGTACAAAGCACACCATGCTATGATTATATGGTAAACTTTATCTGGACTGTATTCTAAAACTGCATTCAGTCTGATCCAAACAGCAGCACCTCATCTTCTGCATATCTGTTATCTGTTCCACAATGGCCATAGTTGAAGAGTGGGCTACGTTGTATCTATGCTGAAAATGTGTTGCTGGAAAAGCGCAGCAGGTCAGGCAGCATCCAAGGAGCAGGAGAGTCGACGTTTCGGGCATGAGCCCTATCTATTCTCCACCTCAATCAGGGAGTTGCAAAATAGAGTCATCAACCATGTCACAGTGGATAGCCCTTGATTCCCAGGAACAATCTTTACAAGGCATAAGGCAAGAGGCCTCAAATTCAGGAAGAACATGAGTGTTTTCAACAATGTAGAAATCATGGCAATTCCCATAGTACCAGGTGCTAACTTCCAAGATGGGTACCCAAGAATCACAGATGAGGTGCACATTGATGGAAAGGAAACCTTTTCGCTTGGTGATCTCCACTGCATTATGTTATATGATGTTTGTACAGTTTTCATGCTCTGTATCTGGAGGAAGTCATATATTGTCAAGGCTCACATTGTTCTGGGCCTGGGAAGATTCCATCTAAATTAAATGGCCTTAATGTAGCATCTTGATTCTATGATTCTCTGATTGTATTCTACAACTTAGAAGGACAAGAAAGCAGATGCGCTGGGTACATAATTACTTTTATGCTCCCAAAGTTACACAATATTGTCTTGTAATTAACTTATTGTTACATTATTGTCCCTGAGGCAAAACTCCAGATCTTCCATATGAACAGCACTGTTAGTATCCCTAAAAAAAGATGGTTCACCACCATGTTCTCATGGCAATTAAGGATAAAGATTTAATTCTGGCTTTGCCAGCAATACTCACATCCCATCAATGAATAACATAAATCCTACTTTGATGCTAATAGGTGACTTCAGAATGATTGCCTCGATCATTTCATCAATAGAAATGCCTTATTCCTGTAATTCTGCATAACTATTCATGAAAGTCAATGTTTTATTTCAATGTTAATTGAAACCTGGCAGGAAGGCAATACTTCAACAATGTTCTTGCAGGAGATCATCTGAAATAAATATGTCAAGGTATTCAACAGTGTTTGCTGCATTTATCGAGATGCAAAATCAATAGACATGTTTAACTTACTGTGAGAAATGGCAAGTAGTTACAAAGGTATAGATTGGAATTGTATTTTAAATTTGCAAATGTTGTTTGTGCAGCTCCAGAATTGTGCTGCAGTGATTGGCAATGGAAGGAAAAATTCCATCCAAGGTTCCACATTGTTCAGATGATGAGAGAAATGGTCACTCTGGAGGAACAGAAACTTACACCTCTGGAACATAGGGAAATTACAACAATCTGTGCACCAAAACCCCTCTTTTTTGCACAATATTTAATAATGAATAATTATTAAATTAGTTATTAAATTAATAATTCATGGGCTGACACCTTGAATGAAGAGTCATCTAGACTCAAAATGTTAGCTTGCTCTCTCTCTATGGATGCTGTCTGACTCTCATATATTATGAGTTTCCTGACTGGAGCTGTTAATTTGTTCCAGTCAGGGAAACTTGGTTGGCATAAAAGGAGAATGTAAGGGGCATTGTGCCCCATAAATGCCTGATTCAGTGAGAGGCGGTGCCATTGTGGATGACTGGAGAAATTGTACGTCTAGCCAAGAAGAAAAGGGAAGCATACATAAGGCCTAGGCAGCTAAGAACAGAACGGGCCCTGAAGGAATATCAGAAGAATAGGACAGGTCTTAAAAAGGAATCAAGCAGGCTGAAAGGGGTCATGGAATAGCTTTAGCGAGCAGAATTAAGGAAAATCCCAAAGCATTTTATTCTTATATAAGAAGCAAGCAGGTAACTAGAGAAAGGATTGGTCCACTAAAGGATAATGAAGGAAGGCTGTGTGCTGAACTTAAGAGAATGGGTGACATTCTGAATGATTACTTTGCATCAGTGTTCATTGAGGAGAGGAACATGATGAATCTTGAGATTAGAGATAGAAGTTTGATTAGTCTGGATCATGTTGGCACAGGTAGGGAAGATGTGTTGGGTATGCTCGAGGTTATGAAGGTGGACAAATCCCCAGGACCAGATGGGATCTATCCCAGGTTGCTGAGGGAGGTGAGAGAAGAAATAGCTGGGGCCCTGACAGATATCTTTTTGGCATCCTTAAATACAGGTGAGGTGCCGGAGGACTGGAAGGTTGCTCATGTTGTCCCCCTGTACAAGAAGGGTAGTAGGGATATTCCGGGTAACTACAGACCAGGGAGCCTGACGTCGGTGGTGGGGAAGTTGCTGGAGAAGGTACTGAGAAATAGGACTTATTTATATTTAGAAAAGAATCAGCTTATCAGTGATAGGCAACATGGTTTTGTGCGGGGGAGATCGTGCCTTACCAATTTAATAGAGTTCTTTGAGGAAGTGACCAAGTTGATAGATGAAGGAAGGGCTGTTGATGTCATATACATGGACTTTAGTAAGGCATTTGATAAGGTTCCCCATTGTAGACTAATGGAGAAAGTGAAGTCACATGGTGTGCAGGGTGTTCTAGCTAAGTGGATAAAGAACTGGTTGATCAACAGGAGACAGAGAGTAGTAGGTGAAGGGAGTTTCTCTAAATGGAGAAAGGTGACCAGTGGTGTTCCATAGGGGTCAGTACTGGGGCCACTGTTGTTTGTAATATACATAAATGATCTGCAAGAGTGCACTGTTGGTATGATCAGCAAGTTTGCAGATGACACAAAGATTGGTGGAATAGCAGAAAGCATAAGGGACTGTCAGGGAATACAGGAGAATATAGATAGACTGGAGAGTTGGGCGGAAAAGTGGCAGATGGCTTTCAATCCAGACAAATGTGAGGTGATGCACTTAGGCAAGTCTAATTCTAGAGCGAATCATACAATGAATGAAAGAGCCTTAGGAAAAGTTGATGGGCAGAGAGATCTGGGAGTGCAGGTCCATTGTACCCTGAAGGTTGCTGCACAGGTGGATAGAGTGGTCAAGAAGGCATATACTATGCTTGCCTTCATTGGACGAGGTATTGAGTATAAGAGCTGGCAAGTCATGTCAAAATTGTACAAGACATTGGTTTGGCCACATTTAGAATACTGTGTATAGTTCTGGTCGCCACATTACCAAAAGGATGTGGACGCTTTGGAGAGGGTGCAGAGAAGGTTTATGAGGATGTTGCCTGGTATGGAAGGTGCTAGCTATGAAGAGAGGTTGAGTAGGTTAGGTTTATTTTCACTAGAAAAAATGAGATTGCGGGGGGACCTGATTGAGGTTTACAAAATCATGAAGGGTATAGACAGGGTGGATAGAGACAAACTTTTTTCCCAGGGTGAAGAATTCAATAAAGAGAGGTCATGCTTTCAAGGTGAGAGGTGGAAAGTTTAAGAGGGATACACATGGCAAGTACTTCACACAGAGGGTGGTGGGTGTCTGGAATGCGTTGCCAGCAGAGGTGGTAGAGGCAGGCACGGTAGATTAATTTAAGATGTGTCTGGACAGATGCATGAGTAGGTGGGGAGCAGAGGGATACAAATGCTTAGGAATTGGGCGACAGGTTTAGACAGTAGATTTGGATCGGCTCAGGCTTGGAGGGCCGAAGGGCCTGTTCCTGGGCTATAAAATTTCTTTGTTCTTTGTTCTTTGTTCTGTATTTGTAAATGAAGGGTGATTGGTAATGGGATGCCATCTTCTGAAGAGTTATTTCAATGACAACAAGAGTAAAGCACAATGCTGAAGAAACTTGCCACAGCAGCCATTTTGAAATTGGGGGTAAGAATTTTCTTATATCCTGCCTTTTTTTGGGAAACTTGATTCATCCAGCCTTGTTGGTGAGGACTGGGCCCAGTGCATAGAAATAATGCATTACAGTTTCTTGGGCAAATGACATTGTGCAGGATGTAAAACAATGAATAGTTCTCAGCCTGTGGAGCTGCAACTTTTCCTGTTATTAGGGGCCTAACATTCCAAGACGCAGGTACTATAACCTTTTAAGAGTTGATTAACGTAATTAAGGAATATTATGACCCTAAGCCTCCTTACATGTTACCAAGACAGATGATTTGTTTGCAAAGCTGGCAGGAGATTTGTCCTCCATGAAGTTCGACATAAGCATGCTTACTTGGAATTGTGTTTCAAACAGGATTCTCAGAAGTATGCTATAATTAATGCCTACAAAGGCTGGTACCAACATAAGAAACTGCTATTTGGTGTATCAGCAGCCAGTTCAGTTCTTCAGTGGATACTGGAAAATATTTTGCAAGGTTTACCTCAGGTCACCATTTATCTAGGATAGCTCCTGATAAAGGGAAAACTAATAAGGAATACTTAGAGATTTAGATATAGTTCTAAGGCATTTTTCCATGGTATGCATATGACAAAGAAAGGAAAATATATGTTCCAAGCCTCCCAAGTGACCTAGGAATGGTGTGGTGGGTCAGTGATTAGCACTGCTGCCTCACAGCACCAGTGACCTGAGTTCAATTCCCTTGGGTGACTGTCTATGTGGAGTTTGCACATTCTCCTGTGTCTGTGTGGGTTTCTGCTGGGTTCTCCAGTTTCCTCCCACAGTCCAAAGATGTAAGAATTATGTGAATTGGCTATGCTAAATTGCCCATATTCTGGATGTAGATTTGCCCACTGAGCTGGTAGGTTCATTTCCAGATGTTTCATCACCCTACATCTTCAGTGGGTCTCTGGGTGAAGCACTGCTAAAAATTCCTGCTTTCTATTTATATGTTTGGGTTTCTTTGGGTTGGTGTTGTCATTTCCTGTGGTGATGTCATTTCTTGTTCTTTTCTTAGGGGGTGGTAGATGGGGTCTAACTCGATGTGTTTGTTGATAGAGTTCCGGTTGGAATGCCATGCTTCTAGGAATTCTTGTGCGTATCTCTGTTTGGCCTGTCCTCGGATGGATGTGTTGTCCCAGTTGAAGTGGTGTCCTTCCTTATCTGTATGTAAGATTACTAGTGATAGTGGGTCATGTCTTTTGGGGCTAGTTGATGTTTATGTTTCCTAGTGGCTAGTTTTCTGCCAGTTTGTCCAATGTAGTGTTTGTTACAGTTTTTGCACAGTATTTTGTAAATGTCATTAGTTTTCTTGTTGTCTGTATAGGGTCTTTCTAGTTCAGTAGTTGCTGTTTTACTGTTGGTGGGTTTTGGGATACCATGATGCCAAGAGGTCTGAGTAGTCTGGCAGTCATTTCTGAGATGTCTTTGATGTAGGGGAGATTGACTAAGGTTTCTGGATGTGTTTTGTCTGCTTGGTTGGGTTTGTTGCTGAGAAATCGGTGGACTGTATTCATTGGGTACCCATTCTTTTTGAATACACAGTATACGTGATTTTTCTCTGCTCTGCGTTGTTCCTCTGAGCTGCAGGGTGTATTGACTCATTGAAATAATGTTCTGTGAGCTCAGTAAGCAAACCTACATTCAGAACTTCAACCTGAGCTACAAATCTTCTCAAAACGTGCTAAGACCTATGGGTGCAATACGCTAAAAATGGCCCAATAATGGGAACGAATGCCATCCGACAGAGTGCCACCCACGAACAGCTGTACTTCCTGCATGAATGCCTAAGAAAACGGGTACTACCTAAATGCCTTAAATACAAACCTTCCCTTAACACCCCGCTAGCCAAAAGAATAGCAGAGCAAAACAGCCGCAGAATGCTGAGAGAAATGATTAATGATGCCCACAACAGACTCCATAAATACAACTGGGAAAGTTTGCACCAAAAGTCTTATTCACTCATGCAACAGACCATGAATCGACAGACACAGTACAACAAGCCATAGATATTAGATAGCGATACACACAGAAAATGAAAAAAGTAGACCTGCAGAAAAAAACTAGACAAACTTACACAAAGTGACAACACTGACAACACAGAAGCATGGATAAAAAACCTATCTGACCAACCCTTAACGGATACTGAAAACGCCGTCTTAGTAAGAGAATTAAATTAAATCTGCCAGGATGCGGAAAAGAAAGATTTCTTTGCAGCATTAGAAACAGCACTAAAAGACAACCAACTCACAGAAGAAACCCAGCAAAGTATCAGAGAGGTAGTCACGCCAATATTAAGCAGAAAAAAGGAAGGAAACACACTCAATACAAAAGAAAGGAAAGCACTGGAAAGATTTGTGGGCGGCACGGTGGCACAGTGGTTAGCACTGCTGCCTCACAGCGCCTGGAGACCCGGGATCATTCCCGACTCAGGCGACTGACTGTGTGGAGTTTGCACGTTCTCCCCGTGTCTGCGTGGGTTTCCTTCGGGTGCTCCGGTTTCCTCCCACAGTCCAAAGATGTGCGGGTCAGGTGAATTGGCCATTCTAAATTGCCCATAGTGGTAAGGAGTAAGGGATAATGTAGGGGTATGGGTGGGTTGCGCTTCGGCGGGTCGGTGTGGACTTGTTGGGCCGAAGGGCCTGTTTCCACACTGTAAGTAATCTAATCTAATTAAAACAAGATAAAAACAATGTTATCCTACCTGCAGACAAAGGACCCTTGATAGTCATTCTAAATCGAAGAGACTACATTGAAAAAGCAAATGCACTACTTATAGATACCAACACTTACCAACGAGTGGTGATAGACCCGAACATACAACTAGAGAACCGAATCACAGCCCTACTCAAAAAACTTCAGAAATCTGGAGAAATAAATAAGATCAACTTCGAAAAAATGAAACCAGACGAATCCAACACATCATGCTTCTACGGATTACCCAAAATTCACAAACGAGGACCCCCCCCCCCCACCGACCTGGAACACCAACTTACAGACTGGCTAAGGAGCTACACCAAAGACTAAAATGCTTAGTCTAAGACTCACGCCATTCCATCCACTCCACCCAAGAATTCCTGAAGACCAAAGACACCAAGATAGAAGAGGATGAAATAATGGTCTCCATTGATATAAGAGCCTTGTTTATATCAATCAACATTAACCTGGCCAAGGAGTCACTGACTGCACTACTTTTAAGACTCAAAGACACAAACACCAAACACCACTAACTTCATCAACAAGAACAGTATTGTCAAGCTAGTGGACTTTTGCCTTACCACACACTTCACACTCAACAATAAAACCTACAGACAAACCAATGGACCATCCATGGGATCTCCGATATCAGAGTTCTTAGCAGAGGCAGTAATGAAGAGACTTGAACAAACAGCTTTACCAACCATTAAACCCAAACTTTGGGTCTGCTACATGGATGACACCTTTGTCATCACTAAACAAAACAAATTAGAAGAAACCTTCAAGACCATCAATAATACTCTTACTGGCCCCAAATTCACTAAACAGGAGGAAAACAACAACAAACTGCCACTCCAAGATGTCACAGTAAAGCGAACTGCCAACGGTGAACTTCAAACCAGCATCTACAGGAAAACAACACATACAGACCAAATATTGAACTACAGAAGCAATCATCCCAACACCCACAAATCAAGCTGCATCAGAACATTATTTCAATGAGCCAACACACACTGCAGCACAGAGGAACTACACAGAGCAGAGGAAAATCACCTATACCACGTATTCAAAAAGAGTAGGTGCCCAATGAACACAGTCCACCGATTTCTCAGCAACAAACCCAAACAAGCAGACAAAACACGTCCAGAAACCCTAGCCACTCTCCCCTACATCAAAGACATCTCAGAAATGACTGCCAGACTACTCAAACCCCTTGGCATCATGGTAGCCCACAAACCCACCAACACACTAAAACAGCAGCTAATGAACTTGAAAGACTCTATACAGACAACAAGCAAAACTAATGTCATTTACAAAATACTGTGCAAGAACGGTAACAAAGACTACATTGGACAAACTGGCAGAAAACTAGCCACTAGGATACATGAACATCAACTAGCCCCAAAAAGACATGACCCACTATCACTAGTATCCTCACATATGACTGGGACAACGCATCCATCCTAGGACAAGCCAAACAGAGACACGTATCAGAATTCCGAGAAGCATGCATATTAACAAGCACATTGAGTCAGACCCTATCTACCATCCCCCTGAGAAAAAGAACAGAAAATGACATCGCCACAGGAAATGACATCACCAACCCAAACAAATACAAACATATAAATAGAAAGCAGCAATTATCAGCAGTGCTTCACCTGGTGGCCCATTGAAGATGTTACCTAGTAGGGTGATGAAACGTCTGGAAATGAACCTTCCAGCTCAGCGAGCAAATCTACATCCAGGACCTCAACCTAAGCTACACATCTTCTCAAAACATGCTATTGCCCGTAGTATTCAGGGATGTGTAGGTTAGGTGCATTAGCCATGAGAAATGCAGTGTTATAGGCGTAAGATATGGAAATAGGTCTAGGTGGGATGCTCGTCGGAGGGTTGGTGTGGAATTGTTGGGCCAAATGGCCTCTTTCCATACTGTAGTGATTCTATTTGGACTACAGGGTTGACAAGACCAGTTTACCCCCATTGGAAGATAAATTTTTGGTGGTCAGAGGTGCTCCACACCCAACATCTGTCCAGGAGCTTAGGTCATTTCAAATGTTGCATATTTTTAGTCATTGTTTCCACACTCAAAGTGATTGGACGTGCATAGAGTCCATTCGTCAAACACTGGAGTGATGATAGAAAAATTGTGCACAGTTTTTGCAACATAAGGAGGCATTGGTCACAGATAATGGGTCACCGTTTGCCATCAGGGATATTAGTTACTTCTTATAGTCGAATGGGATTTGACATGACTGTTCCATACCACCCATTACCTAATGGTCTAGCCGATAGAGCAGTCCAAACTTTCAAGGCTGGACTGAAAAACAACCTACAACCTTGTTAGACACCACACTGTCACAGTTCCTGTATGATATAGCACTTACCCAATGGAATTATGTGGATAGCACCAGCAGAGTTGCTAATGGATGGAAGACTCAGCACCAGGTTAAGTCTGATCCTTCCAGATCTGGGGGTGAGTATGAAATGGCATCAGGAATTCAATTGCTGGATCCAAGTCTCCACCATGTGAGAGTGATAGATTGATATAGGAGACAAAGTTTGGTGCAAGAATCATGGAAATAGGCCTGAATGGGAAAGAGGCATGAATAACACAAGATCAGGTTCCGTGATTTATAAAGTTCAGGAAGGTGCAACTGTCCTGAATAAGCATTTAGGCCTTTTGAAAGCTACAAATTCACAGACTGTGCAGGAGCAAAACTTGCCCTATCCCTTAAAGTTTTCAGGAATAGATCAGGGATCCAGTGATTTCCCTTTCCATCAAACAAAGTAGAGTTCTCTGAACCAGAGATTGACATGATGCAAGTATCTGCCTCAATATTTCTACCTCTGGAAGAAGGGAATGAAAGTCTACCAAGGCACACAAGACACAAGAGGTGAAATTCCATTAACTACGTAAGTCCTGGCCTTGTTTGCTTGACAAAAATGCAACACTCGCATTTAACTAAATTAAACTCCATCTGCCACTCCTCAGTTCATTAGCCTAACTGATCAAAATCCCTTTGTAATGTCAGATAACCTTCTTCACTGTCCACAATGTCACTAATTTTGGTATCATCGCAAACTTACTAATAATACTAAAATCACAGCCAAATAGTTCATATAACTGACAAACAACACTGCACTCATCACCGATCTCTGTCGTACACTGCTGGTCACAGTTCAAAAATCAACCCTTCACCACCATCCTCTGTCACCTACAGTCAAATCAATTTTGTATCCAACTGGCGAGCTTTCCCTGAATCCCAATAATATTTCAAGTAAATAAGTGTAATAAGTCAACTAGAACTGATACTGAGCTGAAAATGTGTTGCTGAAAAAGCGCAGCAGGTCAGGCAGCATCCAAGGAACAGGAGATTCGACGTTTCGGGCATAAGCCCTTCTTCAGGAAGGCTGATTGCAGGGAATATAGGTAGCGACGCATGGCTGCAGGTGTGGAGCAGAGGATCCGGAGGGAGGTCTGTTGCTGGAGGCTTCGGATTTGTTGTAGGTACTGGTTGTCCTGGTTGGGTCCAAATTTTGTTGGTCGGAATGTAGTCCGGAGTCCGTGCGGGATCAGTCGGTTCCGTAGGCAGGTGCTGAGGAAGGAGATGTGGCTGTGGTAGCGAGTCTGTTTGAGGACGTGGTTGAAGAGCTTCTGGGCAGAGGAGATGACCTGGGGTGTGCAGTGAGAGAGGGACTCACTGAAATCCTTGTAGAGGGAGGAAGAGAGCTTCTTCAAGGAAGGCATCCTTGCAAGAGGATTCGCAGTAGGTTAAAGTCTTCGAGGAGAGAGTGAGGTCTGCAGATGCTGGAGATCAGAGCTGAAAATGTGTTGCTGGAAAAGTGCAGCAGGTCAGGCAGCATCCAAGGAACAGGAGATTCAATGTTTCAGGCATAAGCCCTTCCTGAAGAAGGGTTTATGCCCGAAACGTCGAATCTCCTGTTCCTTGCATGCTGCCTGACCTGCTGCGCTTTTCCAGCAACACATTTTCAGCTCTGATCTCCAGCATCCAACTAGAACTGATATACAGGTACAACTGTTTCCAGAAGGCATGGAATAGGACATACAACATTACAGCACAGTACAGGCTTTTCGATGTTGCACCAACCTGTGAAATTAATCTAATGCTCGCCTAACCTACACCGTTTCATTATTATCCATATGTATGTCCAATGCCCATTTAAATGACCTTACTATTGGCGAGTCTACTAATGCTACAGGCAGGTCATTCCACACCCTTTACTACTCTCTGAGTAAAGAAACTACCCCTGATATCTGTCCAAAATCTATTACCCCTCAATTTAAAGCTATGTCCCCTCATGTTAACCTTCACTATCCAAGGAAAAAGGCTTTCAATGTCCACCCTATCTAACCCTTTGATTGTTTCAATTAAGTCACCTCTCAACCTTCTTCTCTCTAATGAAAACAGCCTCAGGTCCCTCAGCCTTTCCTCATAAGACCTTCCCTCCATACCAAGCAACATCCTCGTAAGTCTACTCTAAATCCTCTCCAAAGCTTCCACATCCTTCCTATAATGCGGTGACCAGAACTGTACGCAATATTCCAAGTGCGGCTGCACCAGAGTTTTGTACAGCCGCAACATGACCTCATGGCTCCGAAACTCAATCCATCTACCAATAAAAGCTAGTAAACTGTATGCCTTCTTAACGACCCTATCAGCCTAGGTGGCAACTTTCAGGGATCTATGTACATGGACACCGAGATCTCTCTGCTCATCTACACTACCAAGAATCTTACCATTAGCCCAGTACTCTGTATTCCTGTTACTCCTCCCAAAGTGAATCACCTCATGCTTTTTCTCATTAAACTCCATTTGCTGCCTTTCAGCACAGCTATGCAACTCACCTATGTCCCTTTGTAACCTGCAACATCCTTTTGCACTATCCACAACTCCACTGACCTTAGTGTCATCCACAAGTTTATTAACCCACCCTTCTACACCCTCATCTAGGTCATTTATAACAATGTCAAAAGCAGTGGACCCAAAATAGATCCTTGCAGTACACCACTAGTAATTGAACTCCAGGATGAACATTTCCCGTCAACCACTACTCTCTGTCTTCTTTCAGCTGGACAATGTTTGATCCAAACCACTAAATCACCCTCGATCTCATACCTCTGTATTTTATGCAATAGCCTATTAGAACATAGACATAGAACAATACAGCACAGAACAGTCCCTTCGGCCCACGATGTTGTGCCGAACATTTGTCCTAACTTAAGCACCTATCCATGTACCTATCCAATTGCCGCTTAAAGGTCACCAATGATTCTGACTCTGCCACTCCCACAGGCAGCACATTCCATGCCACCACCACTCTCTGGGTAAAGAACTTACCCCTGACATCCCCCCTATACCTTCCACCCTTCACCTTAAATTTATGTCCCCTTGTAACACTCTGTTGTACCTGGGGAAAAAGTCTCTGACTGTCTACTCTATCTATTCCCCTGATCATCTTATAATCCTCTATCATGTCACCCCTCATCCTTCGCCGTTCCAATGAGAAAAGGCCTAGCACTCAACCTATCCTCATATGACCTATTCTCCATTCCAGGAAATATCCTGGTAAATCTCCTCTGCACCCTCTCCAAAGCTTCCACATCTTTCCTAAAATGAGGTGACCAGAACTGCACACAGTACTCCAAATGTGGCCTTACCAAGGTCCTGTACAGCTGCAACATCACCTCATGACTCTTGAATTCAATCCCTCTGCTAATGAATGCTAATACACCATAGGCTTTCTTACAAACTCTATCCACCTGAGTGGCAACTTTCAAAGAGCTATGAACATAGACCCCAAGATCCCTCTGCTCCTCCACCTTACTAAGAACCCTACCGTTTACCCTGTATTCCGCATTCTTATTTGTCCTTCCAAAATGGACAACCTCACACTTGGCAGGGTTGAACTCCATCTGCCACTCCTCAGCCCAACTCTGCATCATATCTAAGTCCCTTTGCAGCTGACAACAGCCTCCTCACTATCCACAACTCCACTAATCTTCATATCGTCTGCAAATTTACTGACCCACCCTTTGACTCCCTCTTCTAAGTCATTAATAAAAATTACAAACAGCAGAGGACCCAGAACTGATCCCTGCGGAACTCCACTTGTAATTGGGCTCCAGGCTGAATATTTACCATCTACCACCACTCTCTGACTTCGACCGGTGAGCTAGTTCTCCATCCAACTGGCCAAATTTCCCTCTATCCCATGCCTCCTGACTTTCCGCATAAAGCCTACCATGGGGAACCTTATCAAATGTCTTACTAAAATCCATGTACACTACATCCACTGCTATACCCTCATCCACATGCTTGGTCACCTCCTCAAAGAATTCAATAAGACTTGTAAGGCAAGACCTACCCTTCACAAATCCATGCTGGCTGTCCCTAATCAAGCAGTGTCTTTCCAGATACTCATAAATCCTATTCCTCAGTACCCTTTCCATTACTTTGCCTAACACCAAAGTAAGACTAACTGGCCTGTAATTCCCGGGGTTATTCCTATTCCCTTTTTTGAACAGGGGCACAACATTCGCTACTCTCCAGTCCCCTGGTACCACCCCCATTGACAGTGAAGACGAAAAGATCATTGCCAACGGCTCTGCAATTTCCTCTCTTGCTTCCCATAATCCTAGGATATATCCCGTCAGACCCGGGGGACTTGTCTACCCTCAAGTTTTTCAAAATGCCCAACACATTTTCCTTCTTAACAAGTATCTCCTCTAGCTTACCAATCCGTTTCATACTCTCCTGTTCAACAATACGGTCCCTCTCATTTGTAAATACTGAAGAAAAGTACTCATTCAAGACCTCTCCTATCTCTTCCGACTCAATACACAGTCTCCCGCTACTGTCCTTGATCGGACCTACCCTCGTTCTCGTCATTCTCATGTTTCTCACATATGCATAAAAGGCCTTGGGGTTATCCTTGATCCTATCCGCCAAAGATTTTTCATGCCCTCTCTTAGCTCTCCTAATCCCTTTCTTTAGCTCCCTCCTGGCTATCCTGTATCCCTCCACTGCTCTGTCTGAACCCTGTTTCCTCAACTTTATGTAAGCCTCCTTCTTCCTCTTTACTAGACATTCAACCCCCCTCGTCAACCAAGGCTCCCTCACACGACCATCGCTTTCTTGCCTGACAGGTACATACATATCAAGGACATGTCGTATCTGTTCCTTGAAAAAGTTCCACATTTCAACGACATCCTTCCCTGACAGTCTATGCTCCCAATTTATGCTCCTCAGATCTTGTCTCGCAGCATCGTAATTTCCCTTCCCCCAATTGTAAAACCTGCCCTGTTGCACGCACCTATCTCTCTCCATAACCGAGGTGGAAGTCACAGAATTGTGGTCACCATCACCAAAATGCTGACCCACTAACAAGCCCATCACTTGTCCCAGTTCGTTACCAAGTACCAAATCCAATATGGCCTCCCCTCTGGTCAGACAATCTACATACTGAGTTAGAAAAGCTTACTGGACACACTGCACAAACACTGCCCCGTCCAATCTACTTGATCTAAAGAGCTTCAAATCAATATTTGGGAAGTTGAAATCGCCCATGACTACGACCCTGTGGCTTCTGCACCTTTGCAAAATCTGTTTCCCAATCTGTTTCTCCACATCTCTGCTGCTATTGGGGGGCCTATAGTAAACACCCAACAAGGTGACTGCTCCTTTCCTATTTCTGACTTCAGCCCATACTACCTCCAAAGGCAGATCCCCCTCGAACTGCCTTTCTGCAGCCTTTATACCATTTCTAATTAGCAACGCCACCCCCCCCTCCTTTTTTACCACCCCCCGTATTCTTACTGAAACATCTGTAACCAGGAGCCTCCAACAACTATTCCTGGCCCTCTTCTATCCACACTTCCGTGATGGCCACAACATCGTAGTCCCAAGTACCGATCCACGCCTTAAGTCCACCCACCTTATTTCTGATACTCCTTGCTTTAAAGTATACACACTTGAACCCATCTCTGTGTCCGCAAGTATTCCCTGTCAGTGCTACCTTCTCCACGGCCTCCCTACATTCTTGGACATCCTGAAAAACAGCTAACCTACTTGCTGGACTACAAGTCCGGATCCCATCCCCCTGCCAAATTAGTTTAACCCCCCCCCCTCCAGAAGAGTGCTTGCAAACCTACCTCCCAGGATATTGGTGCCCTTCTGGTTCAGGTGCAACCTGTGCTGCTTGTACAGGTCCCACCTTCCCCAGAATGCAGTCCAATTGTCCAAATACCCGAAGCCCTCCCTCCTACACCATCCTTGCAGCCATGTGTTCAACTGCACTCTCTCCCTATTCCTTGCCTCACTGTCACGTGGCACCGGCAACAACCCAGAGATGATGACTCTGTTTGTCCTAGCTTTTAGCTTCCAGCCTAACTCCCTGAGCTCCTGAATGACCTCCCCACTCCTCTTCCTACCTATGTCATTGGTGCCAATGTGCAAATGCCTTACTGAAATCCATATACACCACATCAATCACTTTACCCTCATCCACCTGTTTGGTCATCATCTCTAAAAACTCAATAAGGTTTGTGAGGCATGACCTACCCTTCACCAAACTGTGTTGACTATCCCTAATCAACTTATTTCTTTCTAGATGATTATAAATCCTGTCTCTTACCAACTTTTCCAACACTTTACCCACAACCAAAGTAGGCTCAGGATATTGGTGCCAGGGTTGTTCCTACTCCCCGTCTTGAACACGGGAACAACATTTGCTATCCTCCAGTCTTCTGGCACTATATCTTTAGAAAATGATGACATAAAGATCAAAGTCAAAGGCTCTGCAATTTCCTCCCTATCTTCCCAGAGAATCCTAGGAAAAATCCCATCTGGCACAGAGGACTTATGTATATTCACACTTTTCGGAATTGTTAACACCCTCCTTGTGAATCTCAATCCGATCTAGTCTAGTAGCCTGTAAATCAGTATTCTCCTCAACAACAGTGTGAATACTGATGAAAAATATTCACATAGCTCTTCCCCTATCTCCTTGGACTCCATGCACAACTTCCCACTCCTGTCCTTGATTGACCCTATACTTTCTCTAGTCATTCTTTTATTCCTGATATATCTATAGAAAGCTTTAGTTTTTCCTTGATCCTATCTACCAATGATTTCTCATGTCCCCTCCTGGATCTTCTTAGCTCTCTCTTTTGATCCTTCCTGGCTAACTTGTAACTCTCAAGCTCACTAATTGCACCTTCATGTCTTGTCCTAACATAAGCCTGCTTCTTCCTTTTGACAAGAGCTTCAACTTCTTTAGTAAACCACACCTCCCTTGCTTGACCACTTCCTTTCGGCCTGACAGATACATACTTATCAAGGACACACAGTAGCTGTTCCTTGAATAAGGTCCAGATTTCAATTGTGCCCATTCCCTGCAGTTTCCTTCCACTTCCGATGCATCCTAAGTGTTGCCGAATTGCATCATAATTGTCTTTCCCCCAGCAACAACTCTTGCCCCATATTATATATCTACCTGTTTTCATCGCTAAAGTAAACATAACTAAATTGTTGTCACTATCACCAACATGCTCACCTATCTTCAAATCTAACGCCTGGCCCGGTTCATTACCCAGTATCAAATCCAATGTGGCCTCGTCCCTTGTTGGCTTGTCTACATACTGTGTCAGGAAACCATCCTGCACACATTGGACAAAATCTGACCCATCTAAAGTACTCAAACTATAGTATTTCCAGTCAATATTTGGAAATTTAAAATCCCCCATAACAACTACCTTGTTACTCTTGCTCCTGTCCAGAATTATCTAAACTATCCTTTCCTTTACATCTCTGGAACTATGGAGGCCTATAGAAAACTCCCAACAGACAGACCTCTCCTTTCCCGTTTCTAACCTCAGCCCATACTATCTCAGTAGACAAGTCCTCATCAAACATGCTTTCTGCCATCATAATACTGTCCTTGACTAACAATGCCATGCCTTCCCCTCTTTTACTATCTTCTCTGCTTAGTGAAACATCTAAATCTGCAATAACCATTCCTGTCCCTGCTCTATCCATGTTTCCGAAATGGCTACAACATCGAAGTTCAAGGTAGTAACCCATGCTGCAAGTTCACCCATCTTATTCTGGATGCTCCTGACGAAGAAGTAAGCGCACTTCAAACCACCTTGCTGCCTGCCGGTACACTCCTGCGACCTTGAAACATTTTTCGTGATCTCATTACTCTGAACCTCCCGTACACTGGAGCTACAATTCAGGATCCCCCCCCCCCCCCACCTCCCAACCCCGCTGCTGAATTAGTTTAGAGGAGAGTCATAGAGATGTATAGCATGGAAACAGATCCTTCGGTCCAACCTGTCCATGCCGACCAGATATCCCAACCTAATCTAGTTCCACCTGCCAGCATCCCTCCAAACCCTTCCTATTCATATACCCATCCAAATGCCTCTTAACTGTTGCAATTGTACCAGCCTCCACCACATCCTCTGGCAGCTCATTCCACACATGTATCACTCTGTGTGAAAATATTGCCCCGTAGGTCTCTTTTATATCTTTCCCCTCTCACCCTAAACCTATGCCCTCTAGTTCTGGACTCCGTGACCCCAGGGAAAAGAGTTTGCCTTTTTACCCGATCCATGCCCCTCAAAATTTTGCCAACCTCTATAAGATCACCCCTCAGCCTCCGAAGCTTCAAAGAAAATAGCCCCAGTCTGTTAATCCTCTCCCTACAGCTCAAATTCTCCAACCCTGGCAACATCCTTATAAATCTTTTCTGAATCCTTTCAAGTTTCACAACATCTTTCCGATAGGAAGGAGACCAGAATTGCACGCAATATTCCAACAGTGGCCTAACCAATGTCCTGTACAGCCGCAACATGACCTCCCAACTCCTGTACTCAATACTCTGACCGATAAAGGAAAGCATACCAAACACCTTCTTCACTATCCTATCTACCTGCGACTCCATTTCAAGGAGCTACAAGCCTGCATGCCAAGGTCTCTTTGTTCAGAAACAATCTCGGGGACCTTACCATTAAGTGTATAGGTCCTGCTAAGATTTCCTTTCCAAAAATGCAGCACCTCGCATTTATCTGAATAAAACTCCATCTGCCGCTTCTCAGCCCATTGGCCCATCTGGTCAAGATCCTGTTGTAATCTGAGATAACCTTTGCTGTCCACTACACCTCCAATTTTGGTGTCATCTGCAAACTTACTAACTCTACCTCTTATGCTCGCATCCAAATCGTTTATGTAAATGACAAAAAGTAGAGGACCCAGCACCGATCCTGTGGCACTCCACTGGTCACAGGACTCCAGTCTGAAAAACAACCCTTCACTATCACCCTCTATCTTCTACCTTTGAGCCAGTTCTATATTCAAATGGCTAGTTCTCCCTATATTCTGTGAGATCTAACCTTGCTAATCAGTCTCCCATGGGGAACCTTGTTGGACACCTTACTGAAGTCCATATAGATCACATCTATGGCTCTGCCCTCATCAATCCTCTTTGTTACTTCCTCAAAACACTCAATCAAATTTGTGAGACATAATTTCCCATGCACTAAGCCATGTTGACTATCCCTAATCAGTCCTTGCCTTTCCAAATACATGTACATCCTTTCCCTCAGGATTCCCTCCAACAACTTGCCCACCACCGATGTCAGGCTCATTGGTCTATAGTTCCCTGGCTTGTCCTTACCTCCCTTCTTAAACAGTGGCACCACATTAGCCAACCTCCAGTCTTCCGGCACCTTACCTGTGACTATCGATGATACAAATATCTCAGCAAGAGGCCCAATAACCACTTCTCTAGCTTCCCACAGAGTTCTAGGGTACACCTGATCAGGTCCTGGGGATTTATCCACCTTTTCCTGTTGTAAGACATCCAGCACTCCCTCCTCTGTAATATGGACATTTTGCAAGATGTCACCATCTATTTCCCTACAGTCTATATCTTTCATATCCTCTTCTACAGAAAATACTGATGCAAAATACTCATTTAGAAACTCCCCCATTTTCTGGGCTCCACACAAAGACCACCTTGCTGATCTTTAAGGGCCCTATTCTCTCCCTAGTTACCCTTTTGTCCTTAATGCATTTGGAAAAACTCTTTGGATTCTCCTTAATTCTATTTGCCAAAGCTATCTCATGTCCCCTTTTTGCCCTCCTGATTTCCCCCTTAAGTATACTCCTACTTCCTTTATACTCTTCTCAGGATTCACTTGATCTATCCTGTCTATACCTGACATATGCTTCCTTCTTTTTTTAATCAAATCCTCAGTTTCTTTAGTCATCCAGCATTCCCTATACCTACCAGCCTTTCCTTTCACCCTAACTTTCTCTAGATTCTTGTTATCAACCAAACAGAGATAACTCTGTTTGTTCTAGCACTAAATTTCCACTCTGGCTTCCTGAATTTCTGCCTTAAATCCCATTCCTTTTCCTACCTATGTCATTAGTGCTTAAGTTGACCACAACTTGTGGCTGCTCCCCCTTACCCCCTCAAGGATCCCGGAAACACAATCCATGATATCATGAAACCTGGCACCTGGGAAGCAACACACCAACTGTGAGAATCTCTCATTCCCACAGAACCTCCTATCTGTCCCCCTAACTATGGAGTCCCCAATGACTATTGCTCTGCTCCTCTCCCCTCTTCCCTTCTGACCAACAGGGACAGACTCTGTGCCAGAGACCTGTACCCCATGATAAGTCATTCTCCCCAACAGTATCCAAAACGGTATACTTGTTATTGAGGGGAACAGCCACAGGGGTTCTCTGCACTGCCTGCCAGTTCTCTTTCCATGCCCTGACTGTAATCCATCTGCCTTTTTCTTGTACCTGAGGTGTGACTACCTTCCTGTAACTCCTCTCACTAACCCCCTCTGCCTCCCAAATGATCCAAAGTTCATCCAGCTCCAACTCCAGTTCCCCTAACACGCTTTTTGAGGAGCTGGAGTTGGGTGCACTTCCCGCAGATGTAGTCAGCAGGGACACTCGTGGTGACCCTTACCTCCCACATTCTGCAGGAGGAACATTCACCTGCCCTAACCTCCATTCCCACTGTTCTAAATTCTCAAAGAGATTGTAGAAAAATAAAGAATTTAAAAAACTAGTTACCTTATCAATCTAGCGCACAGAACCTTTTTATTAAGGAGGAGGATGGGTGGGAGACACTACCGAAGTAGTTTTTCAGGTAACGCAACCACCCAAATATATTACTTCCCTTACTCAGCAGTCTCATGTCCACTCCCGTTTCGCGTGCACTCTGCCTATTCATGAGGTAAGTTTTTAAATCAGTGATTCACCTTCCCGTCAGCCCCCTGGTCGACGTTCCCACTCTTTCTGCTGCTGAAACAAAAATATTTGAACCAAGGCTAAAATGAGGTCAGGAGCTGATTGGCTATGGGGCAACTCAACTGGGCAAAACTGAGCAGGTTATTGCTGAACAGGTGCTGCTTGATAGCATCTTTAATAACATCTTCCATTAATTTACTGATGAGAGCAGACTCTTGGGCAGTAATTGGCCAGGTTGGGTTTGTCCTGCTTTTTACGTACAGGACATACCTGGGCACTTTTCCACATTATCGGGTAAATGCCAGTATTGTGACTGTACTGGACCAGCTTGGCTGGGGGAGCAGAAAGCTCTGGAACATAAGTGTTCAGTACTATTGCTGGAATGTTGTCAGGGCAAGTAGCCTTTACAATATCTAGTGCCTCCAACCATTTCTTAATATCCTGTGGAGTGAATCGAGTTGCCTGAAGACTGGTATCTGTGACGCTGGGGACCATTGGAGGAGCCTGAGATGGATCATCCACTCGGCATGTCTGACTGAAGATTGTTGTGAATACATCAGCCTTATCTTTTGTATTGATGTGTTGGGCTTCTCCATCATTGAAGATGGGGTTATTTGTGGATCTTCCACTTCTGGTGAGTTGTTTAAGTGTCCACCACAATTCACGAATGGATGTGTAAGGACTGCAGAGCTTAGATCTGATCCATTGGTAGTGACATTGCTTATCTCTGTCTCTGACTTGCTGCTTCTGTTGTTTGATATGCAAGTTGTCCTGTTTGGTGGTTTCACCAGGTTGACACATCATTTTCAAGTATGCCTGGTGCTGCTGTTAGCATGCCCTCCTGCACACTTCACTGAACCAGCCTTCATCACCTGGCTCAATGGTAATGGTTGAGTAGGGGATATGCTGGGCCATAAGGTTACAGATTGTTCTAGAGTACAATTCTGCTGCTGTTGATGGCCCACAGTGCCTTATGGGTGCCCAATCTAGAGTTGATACATCTGTTCGAAGTCTGACCCAGTTAGCACAGTGATACTGCCATACGGCATGATGGAGAGAATTCTCAGTTTGAAGGTGGGACTTCGTTCCACAGGAATTGTATGGTCGTCGCCCTTACCGATACTGTCATAGACAGATGCATTTGCAACTTGTGGATTAACAAGGATGAGATGAAGTATGTTTTTCCCTCTTGTTGGTTCCCTCACCACCTGCTGCAGACTCAATCTAGTTACTATGTCTTTTAGGACCTTTGAGAGTCTTTGAAGATTTTAATTTTATTGTATTGTAAATACAGAGATAGAAAGATTGATTTGGTTTGGCTTTCTGTCTTCCTGTTGTTAAAAAAAAGATTTAGTTTGGACTTAGCATAAAACTAAGCTTTTAAAAATCTTACATTAAAGTCCCAATTTTGCTGCTATACAAATTAAAAGGTCTGCAATGCAGATCTGAATCCAACTAAAAAATTGACAGACATTAGCATTGGTTACTTGTACGTACAGTACCCATAGGAAGCCTTGCCCATTGGCTGTGCTCAATAGGAAAATACAGGAGCACTGTCTACATTTTCTTAATCCGTAATAGTCAGAAAAATATAGACAGAACACCCACAATTTCCCACTGTGTGGATTGGGTTTCCACATGTACCAGCATTCAGAAAGATTATCTTTAAATATTGAAATTGAAGCCAGCGTAAGCTGTACCATACAATCCTGACATGGTTCATATCACTTTAATGTAACAAACTACTGTAGCTGTCCTTGATAATCAATCTATACTTATACTGAAATAGAGTATTGAATAAATAGTGAAATAATACATCTCTATGTCAGCAATCATTTCTTGCTATCCTCAGAAAGCCAAGAGTAAATTATTTCAACCAATGTTGAAAATCACTCTTGCAACTGACAGTATAGTGTTTATTTGAAATTCGTTTTATTTAGATTAACTTAATGTAGAGAAATTCAAGCAAGATAAATACAGCAACATATCTTAAACATCCTAATCATTACTTGGAAGCAAAGTTCTTTCTGAACCCAGTTATGATAATACAATGAATAGGATGTACTTTTCCCTTTATGAAATGAAGTCTGGTCATAAGGGTTTTAGGTGTGGAAGGGTTCCAAGGCAAGGCAAAGGAGTTGGCTTTCAGAGACCATTACAGAGTGTGAAAACTAGAGGCAGGCAAGTCACACAAGTTAGCCAGTTGAGAAACCAGCCAATTTTCTTGACAGGTAATCAGGGAGACAGCAAGTTGAGATCCTTGAATGGCTGTTAATTGGTCACTTTAATTACTGGCAGGTCAAAAAAGTCCCAAGTTGGTATGTGATAAATCCAACAACTTCTGTAATGTTAATGTATTGTTGCAGGCTACACATCAACATTTTACAATCTGTATCCTCACATTGTTCATTGGTTTTCTGATCTCTGCAGCCATTCAAAAATCCTGATTGGCTGCCACTACTTTAAAGCAGTACTGGATATGATTGAGATCAAAGCATGTATACTCCACATGGTGCCATCAATCATTAGGCGTATATAAATTCATCCTCACTGATAGCTAAGGACTTGTGCCACAATTAAGAGAACTGTCTCATAGTCTGGTCAAATAACTATCTCACAAATCCACACTCCCTGAATAATACCGTGTAGGTGTCATAGATTTCTCTAGCACCATCCTAGAGTATATCCTGCCCTAGTGGGTGGAAGGATGACAGGAAATGGTGACAAAGTGATATGAAATGACCCTGGGAGTCCTCATCATTGATTGTAGACCAGATGAAGTTTCTAGGAAATAGGTCAAAGCTGGATAAACTTTGATTAACTTCTATTAGCGAGTTTTGAGAAGATGATAGTTGAAGTTGAGGTTCTGGATTTCGGTCTGCTCTCGGGGATAGTAAATGGGATCCAAGTCATTGTGTTTGTTGAGAGAGTTCCAGTTGGAATGCCATGCTTCAAGGAATTCTCGCACGTGTCTCTGTTTGGCTTGTCCTGGGATTGAAGTGGTGTCCTTCCTCATTTGTATGTAAAGATACTAATGAGAGAGGGTCATATCGTTTTGTAGCTAGCTGATGTTACATACATAGAACATAGAAAAATACAGCACAGGCCAGGCCCTTTGGCCCACGATGTTGTGCCGAGGTTTAATCCTAATGTAAAATATAATAACTTAACCTACGCACCCCTCAACTCACTGCTATTCATGTGCATGTCCAGCAGTCGCTTATATGTCCCCAATGATTCTGCTTCTGCCACAGCTGGCAACGCATTCCATAGATTCACAACTCTCTGTGTAAAGAATCTACCTCTGACGCCTCCTTTATACCTTCCTCCTAATATCTTCAATCTATGACTTCTCGTACCAGTCCATCCTGCCCTGTGGAAAAGTCTCTGGCTATTGACTCTTTCTATTCCACTCATTATCTTGTACACCTCGATCTGGTCTCCTCTCTTCCTCCTTCTCTCCAGAGAGAAAAGCCTGAGCTTATTCAATCTTTATTCATATGGCAAGCCCTCCAGTCCAGGCAGCATCCTAGTAAACTTTCTTTGCACCCTCTCCAAAGCCTCTGTATCATTCTTATAGTAGGGTGACCAGAACTGGACACAATATTCCAAGTGTGGCCTCATCAGGGACTTGTAGAGCTGTAGTAAAGCCTCGCGGCTCTTAAACTCGATCCCCCTGTTAATGGAAGCCAAAACACCATATGCTTTCTTAACAACCCTATCCACTTGGGTGGCAACTTTGAGGGATCTATGTATTTGCACGCCCAGATCCCTCTGGTCCGCCATACTGCCAAGAATCCTGCCTTTAATCCTATATTCAGCATTTGAGTTTGACCTTCCAAAATGCAACACTTCGCATTTATCCAGGTTGAACACCATCTGCCATTTCTCAGCCCAGCTCTGCATCCTGTCTACCTCGTGCTGCAGCCTGCAGTAGCCCTCGATACTATCAACGGCACCTCCAATCTTTGTGTCATCGGCAAATTTACTAACCCACCCCTCAACCTCATCATCCAAGTCATTTATAAAAACTACAAAGAGCAGATGCCCAAGAACAAAGACCTGCTGGACCCCACTCAACACTGTCCTCCAGACAGAATACTTTCCATCTACAACCACTCTCTGCCTTCTGTCAGCCAGCCAATTCTGAATCCAGATAGCCAAATCTCCCTGTATCCCATTCTTCCTGACTTTATTAATGAGCCAACCATGGGGAACCTTATCAAATGCCTTGCTGAAGTCCATATACACCACATCCACTGCATCGACCTGTCTTGTCACGTCCTCAAATAACTCAATAAGATTTGTGAGGCAAGACTTGTTCCTCACAAAGCCATGCTTACTGCCTTTAATCACACTATGCTTTGCCAAATCTTATCCCTCAGAATTCTTTCCAAAACTTTGCTGACCACAGACGTAAGACTGACTAGTCTGTAATTGGCAGGAATTTCCCTATTACCCTTCTTGAAAAGAGGAACAACATTCGCCTCCTTCCAATCTTCCGGTACGACTCCCGTGGAGAGTGAGGTGGCAAATATCCTTGCCAGCAGCTTAGCAACCTCCTTTCTCGCTTCCCGAAGCAGCCTAGGATGGGGACTGGTCTGAACGTGCAGTGTATTCAAAAAGAACGGGCACCCAATGAACACAGTCTGCCGATTTCTCAGCAACAAACCCAAACAAGCAGACAAAACACATCCAGAAACACTAGCCACTCTTCCCTACATCAAAGACATCTCAGAAATGACTGCCAGACTACTCAGACCTCTTGGCATCATGGTAGCCCACAAACCCACCAACACACTGAAACAGCAGCTAATGAACTTGAAAGACCCTATACAGACAACAAGCAAAACTAATGTCATTTACAAAATACCTTACAAGAACTGTAACAAACACTACATTGGACAAACAGGCAGAAAATTAGCCACCAGGATACATGAACATCAACTAGCCACAAAGCGACATGACCTACTCTCACTAGTATCTTTGCATACAGATGAGGAAGGACACCACTTCGACTGGGACAACACACCCATCCTAGGACAGGCCAAAAAGAGACATGCATGAGAATTCCTGGAAGTATGGCATTCCAACCAGAACTCTCTCAATAAACACATTGACTTGGACGCCTTTTGTCACGCTTTGATTAAAAGAACAGAAAATAGCATTACTACGGGAACTGATATCATCACAGAAAATAATGTCGCCAACCCAAGGAAACCTAAAAACATAAATAAAAAGCGTGCTATACCACCAGTGCTTTATCCAGAGGCTCACTGATGATGTTACCTAGTATAGTGATGAAACATCCAAAAATGAACCCTCAGCGAGCAAACCTACATCCAGATTAAATTCTGTTCCCAGCATTGAGGGCACTAAGAGCATAAAATATATTCTATTTTGGAGATCTTGATATCCATCAGCAAGAGTGCCTCGATAGCCCGTTACTATTGAAGTTGTTCAAGTTCTAAAGGACATAGCTGCTGGATCAGACCTGTGGCAAGATGAATAAGAGGGAAAAACCTACTTGATCAGATCCTTACTAATCCATATATTGCAGATTCATCTGTCTGTGGCAGGACTCCATCATAGGGGGCCTTGTTATTTGGCAGTATCTCTATGGTAAATGAAATAAAGTTGGAATGATCTGGCAGCTCAAAACTGGTATCCTTAAGGAGATGAATGACACCGGCAGCAGAAGCAGTAGCAGCCTTAATCTGTTATTGACATATCTCTTATTTGACCATTACTATCAAGCCAGGTTTTAATAAAAAGTGTGGAAAGGTTTGACAGAAATAATATCTGGCATAATTTAAAATACAGATGCCTGATTAGTGATACACCATAGAGATCAACATACTAAACCAATAAAGAAGGATGCAGTAGAAAGTGTTTGGAATTCCATAACTGAATAATCAAATTGTAACTCTACAGTCTTGCTGCATGAATGGTGTTGGACAATGAAAATAACAGGGTGAAAGTGAGGACTGCAGATGCTGGAGGTCAGAGTCAAGATTAAAGTGGTGTTGGAAAGCACAGCAGGTCAGGCAGCATCCAAGGAGCAGGAAAATCAATGTTTCAGGCAAAAACCCTTCATCAGGAAGTAACAGTTTGTACTTACATAATCCCTCTAATACAATTAAATGTGTCCTGGTTCTTGAAAAAACCAGCTCAGAAAAACAATCTATCTACTTTCACACTATCGAAATTTTATAAGTTTCAATAAAATCACCTCTTTGCTGCTTTCCAGTCAGCTGACTGAAACTGTGACACCTCAAGATGATTCCATGAATGGGAACACCTTCACCTTAAACTTTCTTCTAAGTCACACATTATTCAGGCTTAGAAATACATCTCTTTATTAACACTGGAGCTGCCTCTATAACAGTACAAGGAGTGTACTTAAACTGCACAGATACAATTAAAAAGGCAAACCCATCACCATCTTCTTGGGCAATATTAGGGTTAGGCAAAAAGTTCTGTCCTTGGCAGCAATGTACGATTCATCCTAAGAATGAAGGATGCTCACATCTTCCAACTCAACTTCCAAAGAGACCAAATGGCACATGAAAAACAGAGGCTTCAGAACCCAGTCGTTTGCCCTATACTCATACCCTTATTATCTTCTAAAACAAATCATTTGTCTGAAAGAAAATTATGGTATGAAAATAACAGTAAAATGTCACAGACTGCCCGGCTATTTTCCATCTGGAATGTTGTTTTTGAGCACTCAAAACATTTACAATATTTTTCTTCACAATGTTAAATTGCTCGGTGCATCATTTCCTTGATTATAAAATGTTATTTACTTCATGAAGTTCAAGAATTGAACAGATCTTAAATTTGAGTGTTGAATTTTATCAATGCTTCTCCTGATTGTCCTCACTAACCTTATAATAAGAGACACAGGCAAGACTGGAAAATTGGCAGAAATGAATTGTTTCTTCCTGAATTTTTTCAGATCCTTTGCTTTTGGGGGTTATAGTGAATGATTAGAAGAATCAGCACATAAATTCATTCACTCACTCTTAAGTTTTCACCATGTCTGTCTCTGATCAATGGAATCCAGAAATTATATTTCAGAATGCTAGCTGAAAAGCATCAGTACATTTTTCTGAAATTGCTCTCTTGACAGTGAAAGAGCAGACATCAACTTATTGCTTTGAAATGCCTAAAATAGTGGTGAAAAGAATGGCAGATAAATGCAATAAGTACTTATATGCTTGTATTCCATACAATTTCAAGAGCTGAAAACACAGGTAACTTCTGTGCAAATCAAGCCACATGAACTGAAGCAATTTGTTAGGAATTACAGTCCTGGTTTAAAAGCATAGTTGCCACGTTAATTACACAAACAAGGTTGGATACTGAACTCAAAGTAATATGGATAAGAATTTGTACACTATGCTGCATAAACTTAGTTGGAAGTGTGATCGAAGCTCCTTTGAAGCATTTAAAGGAGTTTATCCACTTCTCATAATGTTGGCAGATTAAGAGAAGCTCCAGGAAAGTTTTGGAGAGATACGAGTGTATTAAGCAACTACAAAGAGAAAATTTGATTAATATATTGGGTTTCACCAAAAGAAAGTTTACTTTTTATTTTGCAGTTGATGATTGATCTGGTGTTTGTTTGCAGCATATGTGAAAACTGGTAGGAAAGCTGTTGAGGCAACTTTTGCTGCCCACCTAATGCAGAACCAGATCTTTAATTTAAATACTAACTTGCCTAAAGCATGATTAATATTGATAACATTCCCAGCCAAACACTAATGCTGTTCTTTTTATTAATCTGGACAACTGATATACGTGGTAATCAATCACCTTGCTTAAAATGGATTCAGAGTCTCTAATACACTCCACTTAAACTTAAGTAGATTTGTCATTTAAATATAAAGTGTGTTCTTTTGTCTTATAAAGATGCAGCCTGTTTACCTAAATCCAAAAAAAATCATAGGTGCCATTTGCCATTTTCCAATGTTTCGGACCTCCAATGATGTTCAGGTTCCTGCTTGAAAATTAGCTATATCTCGTCAGTTTCCAATTAGTTTTTCTCCTTATTTCTCACCTTTAGCTATTCAACCCAGTTTGATCATTGGCTTGTATGGTTAGCAGAAACCCAGAAATGAAAATCAACCTTTAAAGTCCAATATAGATCACTGGCTTTGCTATGTCACCCATCATATTTTGTGGAACAGTAGGCTACATAGAAAATTGTTTTAAAAAAACTTTTATATAGAAAATTTATTTACACTCTCTTGTAATATTTGCTGATTGGTAAAGATGCATTTGGTAATATCCCAGAAAATGTATATCTTAAAAGTTGCAGTTGTTAAAATTCACAGTGGTTTAACATGTCTTAATAAGTATTAGAATACAGTGTGGAGCAAGAATGATTTTTTGGAATGATTAATATACGTGATGTGGAGTCGTTATTAGCTGACCACCTTCCCAACTGTTTTTCACTTGTCAAGATGTGACTAATTGGCTGCTTTTGGGTTGCTCGATGGCCTGAGGCAAAATCATGAGCCATTAACTTTGACTTTCATTCTTGGAGTGTCTCAAACTCTCTAAGGGATATTTATCTTGAAAGACAAGTGAATTAGAATCACTGTGAGGATTATGAATTTTTCATGTGAATCTAAATTCAATCAGTGAATGATTTCTCCAGCATACCAGCTTGAAAAGAAAGGCTAAGGGCTATCTGAAGGTGAGCACGCATTCATACAAAAATACTGAAAAATTAGTGATGAATTTTCCTTTTGTGTTGTGGATTGTATGTACTGCAGATCTATGCTGCAGAACATTTAAATAAATGTATCAATGTGTTCATACCTATTGTATAAAGGTGTAGGTTCACAAAGTATTAAACACCAGCTTAATACTTTGGCTAATATAATGGTTAATGTAATTTTTAAAATTTAATTGTGGGATGTGGGCATTGCTGGCTGGCCAATGTTTAGTGCCCGTCCCTAGTTGCCCTTGAAAAGGTGACGGTGAGCTGCCCTCTTGAACCGCTGCAGCCCATGTGCTGTAGGTAGACCCACAATGCCCTTAGAGAGGGAATTCCAAAACGTTGACCCAAGGACAGGGAAAAAACAGGGGAATATTTCCATGTCAGGATGGTGAGTGCATGGAGTGGAACTTGAAGGTGGTGGTGTTCCCATGTATCCTTTGTCTTTCTAGCTGGAAGCGGTAGTGGATTCAGAAGGTGCTATCTGACGGTCTTAGGTGAATTTCTGCAGTGCATCTTGTAGATAGTACACACTGCTGCTACTAAATATCAGTGGTCGAGGGAGTAGTTGCTTTGTTGTCCTGGACAGTGTCTACTTTCACTGGTGTTTTTGGAGCTGCACCCATGCAGGCAAATAGGAAATATTCCACCACACTCCTGCTTCGTGCCTTATAAATAGTGGACAGGTTTTGGGGACTCAGGAGGTGAGTTTTTTTGTTAGAATATTCCTAGCCTCTGACCTGCTCTTGTAGCCATTCTGTTGATGTAGTGAGTCCAGTTGAGTTTCTGGTCAATGGTAACGCCAAGGATATTCATAGTGATATTCATTGATTGTAATATCATTGAATGTCAAGGGTGGTGATTAGATTCTCTCTTATTGGAGATAGACATTGTCTAGCATTTGTTTGGCATGAATGTTACTTGTCACTTGTCGGTCCAAGTCTGGATATTATCCAGATCTTGTTACATTTGGACACAGACTGCTTCAATATGTGAGGAGTTCCAAATGGTGCTGAACATTGTGCAATCATTCGTGAACATTCCCACTTCTGTCCTAATGATGGAGGGAAGGTCAGTAATGAAGCAGGAATAGGAGGGACGGATGGATGGAGAAATAGAGGGAAGTATGGATGGATGGATGGGAGGATGGAGGGATGGAGGGAATGGATATACATTAGGCCTAGGATACTACATGAAATACTCTTGCAGACGTGTCCTGGAGCTATAACTGACCTCCAACAAACACAACCATCTTCCTATGTGCTTTTCCAGCACCACACTTTTAGATGACACCTTCCTATGTGCCAGGTATGATTCCAGCCTGCAGACAGTTTGCTGCCTGATATTCATTGATTCCAGTTTTGCTAGGCTCCCTGATGTCACACTTGGTAAATTGCAGCCTTGATGTCAAGGGCTGACACTCTCACCTCACCTGTGGAAGTTTTCCATGAGATCAGGAGCTGAGTGGCGCTGTGGAACCCAAACCGGGGGTCACTGAACAGGATGTTCGGCGTAATTAGGTAGCATGGGATATTTCAATTTCTCAATGATGTGCTGAGATGCAAAGATAAAGTTTCTTTTTCTTGATATTGGGGCGTGGATGTCACTGGCTAGGCCAGCATTTATTATCCAATTGCCTTTGAGGAGGTGGTGAAGAACTGCCTTCTTGAACAGCTGCAGTTGATGTAGATAGAACCCCAACGTTTTTAAGAATGGTGTTCCAGGATTTTGACTCAATGATACTACAGGAACAGTGATATATTTCCCAGTCAGGATAGTGAGTGGCATGCAGAGGAATGTGTAAGTGGTGATATTCCAATTTATCTGCTGCCCTTGTCTGTCTAGATGAGAGCAGTTGTGAGCTTGGAAGAAACCATATGATAAGACATAGTGAAATTCTGCAGAACATCTTTTAAACAGTTCAAATGCTACAATATTGAATGTTGACGATGAACAAAATGGATGCTTGCAGATGTAGTGCCAATCAAATGGGCTACCTTTTTGTGAATAGTGTCAAGCTCCATTGGACCTGCAATCCCCAGGCAAGTGGAAAGTATTCCATTGCATTCCTGACTTGTACCTTGTAGATGGTGGACAGCCTTTGGGGAGGCAGGAAGTGAGTTAGTCACTGCAGAAAGGGTCCTCTTGTGGTGAAGTTGTAGTGTCCCTACCCCTGAGCCAGGAGGCCTGTGTTCAAGTCCCACTTGCTTCAGAGAGGTGTAGTACTATCTCTGAACATATGTTGATTAGAAAAGAAAAGTAACCCTAGTTTCCGACCTGCTCTTACAGCCATTGCATTCATATGGCAGTTCAGTTTCTGGTTAATGGTAATGTTAATGTTAATCATGGGGAATTCAATGTTGACAACACAATTAAATGTCAAAAATGATGGTCAGGATCTCTCTGATTGGATATTGTAATTGCCTGGCATTTGTGTAGTGTGAATGTGACTGCCCATATTGAAACCCAAACCCAATATTGTCCAGGTCTGGGTACTTTTGAACATAGGAGAAAGTGAGGACTGCAGATGCTGGAGATCAGAGCTGAAAATGTGTTGCTGGAAAAGCGCAGCAGGTCAGGCAGCATCCAAGGAGCAGGAGAATCGATGTTTCTCACAAACTCTGAACAAATCTTCTCACAAACTCTGAGCATCCAAGGAGCAGGAGAATCGATGTTTCGGGCATGAGCCTTTCTTTTGAACATAGACAAGGAATTAAGAATGTTGCTGAACATTGTTCAATCATCAGTGAACATCCTCATTCAACTGTTATGATGGAATCATAAAATCACTACAATGTGATTTTATTTTTGTTTCAGCAGCAGGAGGAGGGGGAGCATCGATCGGGGGCTGACAGGAAGGTGAATCACTGACTTAAAAACTTACCTCATCACTGAGCAGGAGCGGACAGGGGACTGCTGAGTAAGGCGAATAATATATTTGAGTGGTTGCATTACCTTAAACACTACTTAGGTAGTGCCTCCCATCCATCCTCCTCCTCTAGCCAAACAAAAAAGTTTCATGAGCTGGATTGTTTTTTTGTTATTGTTTATCTTTCTACAGTTTCTTTGGGAATTTAGAACAGTGGGAATGGAGGTTAGGGCAGTTGAATGTTCCTCCTGCAGAATGTGGGAGGTAAGGGTCATCACTAGTGTTCCTGCTGACTACATCTGCGGGAAGTTCACCCAACTCCAGCTCCTTGAAAACCGCATCAGGGAACGGGAGCTGGAGTTGGATGAACTTCGGGTCATTCGGGAGGCAGGGGGGTTATTGACAGGACCTACAGAGAGGTAGTCACTCCCCAGATAAAAGAAAAAGACAGATGGGTGACAGTTAGGGGACAGAAAGGGAACCAGCAGGCCATTCCCCCCAACAATAAGTATACCGTTTTGGATACTGTTGGGAGGGATGACTTACCAGGGGAAAGCAGTGGGGCACCTGCTGCTCAGAAGGGAAGGGGGAAGAGGAGCAGAGCAGTAGTCATTGGGGAACCGATAGTTAGGGGGACAGATAGGAGGTTCTGTGGGGACGACAGAGACTCACGGTTGGTGTGTTGCCTCCCGGGTGCCAGGGTTCATGATGTCTCTGATCATGTTTTTGGGATCCTTTGGGGAGAGGGAGAGCAGGCCCAAGTCGTGGTCCACATTGGCACCAATGACATAGGTAGGAAGAGAGATGGGGACTTGAGGCAGAAATTCCGGGAGTTAGGATGGAAGCTTAGAGCTAGGACAAACAGAGTTGTTGACTCTGGATTGCTGCCCGTGCCACGTGCTAGTGAGGTGAGGAATAGGGAAAGAAAGGAGTTGAACATGTGGCTACAGGGATGGTGCAGGAGGGAGGGTTTCGTGTTTTTGGATAATTGGAGCTCTTTCTGGGGTAGGTGGGACCTCTACAAGCAGGATGGTCTTCATCTGAACCAGAGGTGTACAAATATCCTGGGTGGGAAATTCGCTAAAGCTATTAAGGTGGATTTAACCTAATACAGCAGGGGATGGGAACCAAAATTGTAGGACAGGTACAGAAGAGGATGAGAGTAGAGAGTTCCAAAATCAAGTATCTGACACTGGCAAGCAAGAACCTGGTTTGAAGTGTGTGTACTTCAACACGAGGAGCATCCGAAATAAAGTGGGTGAACTGGCAATGTGAGTTGGTACCTGGGACTTCAATGTTGTGGCCATTATGGAGACATGGATAGAGCAGGGACAGGAATGGTTGTTGCAGGTTCCGGGATTCAGATATTTCAGTAAGAACAGAGAAGATGGTAAAAGAGTGGGAGGTGTGGCATTGTTGATCAGGAACAATATTACAGTTGTAGAAAGGATATTTGGAGACTTGTTAACTGAGGTGTTATGAGCTGAGGTTAGAAACAGGAAAGGAGAAGTCACCATGCTGGGATTTTTCTACAGGCCTCCAAATAGTTCCAGGAGTGAGAGAGGCAGGGTAGTTGTCATGGGGAACTTTAACTATCTACACATTGACTGGGATCACTATAGTACGAGTACTATAGATGGGTCAGTTTTTGTCCAGTTTGTGCAGGAGGGCTTCCTGACACAGTATGTAGAAAGGCCTACCAGGGGTGAAGCCACTTTAGATTTAGTACTGGGTAACGAGCCTGGCCAGGTGTTAGACTTGGAGACAGCGATCACAATTCTGTTATGTTTACTTTAGTGATGGAAAGGGATAGGTGGACTCCACCGAGCAAGAGTTACAGCTGGGGGAAGGGAAATTACGATGCAATGAGGAACGATTTAGGAAGTGTAGAATGGGGAAGGAAACTGCAGGGGATGAGAACATTAAAAATGTGGAGCTTATTCAAGGAAAAGCTCCTGTGTGCCCTAGATAAATATGTACCTGTCAGGCAGGGAGGAAGTTATAGAATGCATGAGCCGTAGTTTACTAAGGAAGTGGAATCCCTGGTCAAGAAGAAGAAGAAGGCTTATGTTAGGACAAAATGTGAAAATTCAGTTAGGGCACTTGAGGGTTACAAGGAAGTCAGGAAAGACCTGAAAAGAGAGCTCAGAAAAGCCAGGAGGAGACATGAGAAGTTGTTGGCGGATAGGATCAGGGTTAACCCTAAGGCTTTCCATAGGTATGTCAGGAATAAAAGAATGACGAGAGTTAAATTAGGGCCAATCAAGGATAATAGTGGGAAGTTGTGTGTGGAGTCAGAGGAGATAGGGGAAGCACTAAATAAATACTTTTCAACAGTGTTCACTATAGAAAATGAAAATGTTGGCGAGGAAGATGCAGAGATACTTGCATCTAGACTAGAAGATATTGAGGTTCACAAGGGAGAGGTATTAGAAATACTGCAGAGTGTGAAAATAGACAAGTCCCCTGGGCCAGATGGGATCTATCCTACGATCCTCTGGGAAGCAAGGAAAGAGATTGCCGAGCCTTTGGCATTGATCTTCAAATCATCATTGCCTACAGGAATAGTCCCTGAGGACTGGAGGATAGCAGATGTGGTTCCCTTGTTCAAGAAGGGTAGTAGAGACAACCCTAGTAATTACAGACCAGTGAGTCTCACTTCAGTTGTTGGTAAAGTGTTGGAAAAGGTTATAAGAGATAGGATTTATAATCATCTAGAAAAGAATAATCAGATCAGGGACAGTCAGCATGGTTTTGGGAAGGGTAGGCTGTGCCTAACGAATCTTATTGAGTTTTTTGACAAAGTGACCAAACAGGTAGATGAGAGTAAACCGGTTGATGCAGTGTATATGGATTTCAGCAAGGCGTTCGATAAGGTCCCCACAGTAGGCTATTGTACACAATGCGGAGGAATGGGATTGTGGGAGACAGTTTGGATCAGAAATTGGCTGGCTGAAAGAAAACAGAGGGCTATAGTTAATGGAACATGTTCATTTTGGTGTCCAGTTACTAGCGGTGTACCGCAAGAGTCCGTGTTGGGTCCACTGCTGTTTGTCATTTTTATAAATGACCTGGATGAGGGCTTAGAAGGGTGGGTTAGTAAATTTGCAGACGACACTAAGGTCGGTGGAGTTGTGGATAGTGACAAAGGATGTAGTAGGTTGCAGAGAGACATAGATAAGCTGCAGAGCTGGGCTGAGAGGTGGCAAATGGAGTTTAATGTGGATAAGTGTGAGGTGATTCACTTTGGTCGGAGTAATCGGAATGCAAAGTACTGGGCTAATGGTCGGATTCTTGGGAGTGCAGCTGAGCAGAGAGATCTCAGTGTCCATGTACACAGATCCCTGAAAGTTGCCACCCAGATTGACAGGGTTGTTAAGAAGGCATACAGTGTTTTGGCCTTTGTTAATAGAGGGACTGAGTTCCAGAACCAGGAGGTTATGCTGCAGCTGTACAAAGCTCTGGTACGGCTACACTTGGAGCATTGTGTACAGTTCTGGTCAACGCATAATAAGAAGAATGTGGAAGCTTTGGAAAGGATTCAGAGGAGATTTAGTAGGATGTTGCCTGGTATGGAGGGAAGATCTTATAAGGAAAGGATGAGTGCCTTGTGGCTGTTTTCGTTGGAGAGAAGAAGGTTGAGAGGTGACTTAATAGAGACATATAAGATAATCAGAGGGTTAGATAGGGTGGACAGGGAGAGCCTTTTTCCAAGTATGGTGACAGTAAGCACGAGGGGGCATAGCTTTAAATTGAGGGGTGATAGATATAGGACAGATATCAGAGGTAGTTTCTTTACTCAGAGAGTAGTAAGGGTATGGAATGCTTTGCCTGCAGCGGTAGTAGATTCGCCAAGTTTAAGCGCATTTACGTCGTCATTGGACAGGCATATGGACGTATATGGAATAGTGTAGGTGGGATGGGCCTCAGATTAGTATGACAGGGCGGCACAACATCGAGGGCCGAAGGGCATGTACTGTGCTGTAATGTTCTGTGTTCTAAGTGCACCCAACTCCAGCTCCTCAAAAACCATGTTAGGGAACTGGAGCTGGAGTTGGATGAATATCGGATCATTCGGAAGGCAGAGGGGTTATTGAGCGGAGTTACAGGGAGGAAGTCACGCCTTTGGTGCAAGAAAGAGACAGATGGATTAAAGTCATGGGACGGAAATGCGAACTGGGCTAGCAGTGCAGGGAACCCCTGTGGCTGTTCCCCTCATTAACAAATATCATTTTGGATAATGCTGGGGAGGTTGACTTATCAGGGATAAACCATGGGATACAGGATTCTGGCACAGAGTCTGTCCCTGTGCTCAGAAGTGAAGGGGGGAGATGAACAGAGTATTAATCATTGGGGACTCCATTGTTAGGGGGATAGATAGGAGGTTCTGTGGGGATGAGAGAGACTCACGGTTGGTGTGTTGTCTCCCAGGTGCCAGGGTTTGTGATGTCTCTGATCGTGTTTTCAGGATCCTTGGGGAGGGGGAGTAGCCCCAAGTCATGGTCCACATAGGCAGTAACGACATAGGTAGGAAAAGAGATCGTGATTTAAGGCAGAAAGTCAGGGAGCTAGGATGGAAGCTTAGAGGTAGAACAAACATAGTTGTCTCTGGTTTGTTGCCCATGCCACGTGCTAGTGAGGTCAGGAATGGGTAAAGAGGGGAGTTGAACACATGGCTACAAGGATGGTGCAGGAGGGAGGGTTTTGGATACTTGGATAACTGGGGCTCATTCTGGGGTAGGTGGGACCTCTACAAACAGGATGGTCTTTACCTGAACCAGAGGGGTACCAATATCCTGGGGGAGGGGATATTTGCTAATGTTCCTCAGGTGGGTTTAAACTAATTCAGCAGGGTGAAGGGATCCTAAATTGTAGTTCCAGTGTCCAGGAGTGCGAGAGTAGTGAAGTCAGAAATGAAGTTTCAAGGTCGCAAGAGTTCACCGGCAAGCAGGAAGGTGGTTTGAAGTGCATCTACATTAACACCAAGAGCATCCAGAATAAGGTGGGTGAACTTGCAGCATGGGTTGGTATCTGGGACTTCAATGTTGTGGCCACTTCGAAGACATGGATAGAACAGGGACAGGAATGGTTGTTGCAGGTTCTGGGCTTAAGATGTTTCAGTAAGAACAGAGAATATGGTAAAAGTGGAGGAGGAGTGGCATTGTCAGTCAAGGACAGTATAACAGTAGCAGTTTGACGACTCATCTACTGAGGTAGTATGGGCTGAGGTTAGAAACTTGAAAGGAGAGGTCACCCTTTTGGGAGTTTTCTATAGGCTTACGGGTAGTTCCAGAGATATAGAGGAAAGGATAGCAAAGATGATTCAGGATAAGAGCGAGAGTAACAGGGTAGTTGTTATGGGGGTCTTAAGTTTCCAAATATTGACTGGAACTATGATAGTTCAAGTACTTTAGATGGATTAGTTTTTTGTCCAATGTGTGCAGGATGGTTTCCTGACACAATATGTGGACAAGTCAACAAGGGTGAGGCCACATTGGATTTCATACTGGATAATGAATCTGGCCAGGTGTCAGATTTGGAGGTATGTGAGCACTTTTCAGATATGTTTACCTTAGCGATGGAAAGGGATAGGTATATGCCACAGAGCAAGAGTTATTGCTGAGGGAAAGGCAATTGTGATGCGATTAGGCAAGATTTAAGATGCATAAGATGGGGAAGGAAACTGCAGGGGATGAGCACAATTGAAACATGGAGCTTATTCAAGGAACAGCTACTAGGTGTCCTTAATAAGTATGTACCTGTCAGGCAGGAAAGAAGTGTTGGAGCAAGAGAGCTGTGGTTTACTCAAGAAGTTGAATCTCTTGTCAAGAGGAAGAAGTAGTCTTATGCTAGGATGATTTGGAGATGCCGGTGTTGGACTGGGGTGTACAAAATTAAAAATCACACAACACCAGGTTATAGTCCAACAGATTTAATTGGAAGCACACCAGCCTTCGGAGTGAAGCTCCTTCATCAGGTGGTGGTGGAGGGTTCAATCCTAACACACAGAATTTATAGCAAACTTTTACAGTGTGATGTAACTGAAATTATACATTGAAAAACTGATTGTTAAGCCTTTCATCTGTTAGAATACCATGCTAATTTCACTTCCTTCATGTGTAAATCACAAAACCTTTTTTTAAAAAGTTGCATTCTCAGATTAGCTGTTAACAATGGTGATAGTTAGACAATATGTTGAAGGTGTTAGCCCCCTGTGTTCTCTGTCTATGGCCTGATCTTTAGATTGAATCTGATCTGAAAAGTGAGATAATGGAGTTCTACATGAATGCATGCAGTGTTTGAGCAAAGTGCAATGTAACCCTGCAAGTACAAATTCACCCCACAAAATATATGTGTGCATGTGGATCTTTGTCTGTCTGTGTGTGTGTCTGCTTGGGTTGGGGATTGTGAGTGTGAGAAAATGTATGTGTGTGTGTGTGTGTGTGTGTGTGTGTGTGTGTGTGTGTGTGTGTGTGTGTGTGTGTGTGTGTAATGAGTGCAGAGTGTCTTAAGTCTGTGAAGGGGTGCATGTGTGAGTGTGGGAGTGTGATTGTCTGTAAGGGTGTGTGTGGGTGTCTGTGTATATCTGTGTCTGTGAGCATGTGTGTATAGGAGTGCCTGTGTGCGTGTGAGAGTGTGTGTGTATATAGTGCAATGGTGGTCACCTGTAATGTGACATGAACCCAAGGTCCCGATTGAGGCCCTCCCTATGGGTACCGAACTTAGCTATCAGCCTCTGCTCGGCCACTTTTCGCTGCGCCTGTCCCGAAGTCTGCCTTGGAGGATGGTCACCCGAAGGTCCGAGGTCGAATGTCCTGGACCACTGAAGTGTTCCCCAACTGGGATGGGACCCTCCTGTTTGTTGATTGTTGTGCGGTGCCCATTCATCCGTTGTTGTAGCCTTTGGCTTGGTTTCCCCAATGTACCATGCCTCAGGGCATCCTTGCCTGCAACATATAAGATAGACAACGTTGGCTGAGTCACATGAGTACCTGCCATGTACATGGTGGGAGGTGTCCCCACATATAATGGTGGTATCTATGTCCACACTCTGACACGTCCTGCAGTGCCTACCGTGGCAGGGTCGTATGGAGTTGTCCTGAGAGCCGGGCAGCTTGCTACGAACAATGATCTGTTTGAGGTTTGGCGGTTGTTTAAAGGCAAGTAGTGGAGGTGTGAGGAAGGTCTTGGTGAGGTGCTCATCCTCATTGATAATGTGTTGCAGGTCGCGAAGAACATGGCGTAGCTCCTGGGAAGTACTGAACAACGAAGGGTACCCGGCCGGTGGCAGCACGTGTCTGTCTCCTGGGGAGGTCATTACGGTTCCTTGTTGTGGCACGTTGGAACTGGCGGTCGATGAGTTGAGCATCGTATCCCGTTCTTGTGAGGGCATCCTTGAGTACTTCCAAGTGTCTGTCACGTTCCTCCTCATCTGAGCAGATCCGGTGTACGCGTAGGGCTTGTCCATAGGGAATGGCTGTTTTAATATGTTTTGGGTGGAAGCTGGAGAAGTGTAGCATTGTAAGGTTGCCTGGTTTTGTGGTGGAATATGGTGCTGAGATGTCCATCCTTGATGGAGGTGCATGTATCCAAGAATGAGACAGATAGTCGAGAGTAGTACATGGTGAGTTTGATGGTGGGATTAAACTTGTTGATGTCACTGTGTAGTTTTATCAGTGACTCCTCGCCATGGGTCCAGAGGAAGAAAATGTCGTCAATGTACCTGGTGTATAATGTTGGTTGGAGATCCTACATAGAGAAGAAATCTTGTTCGAACCTGTGCATAAAAATGTTGACATATTGGGGTGCAAATTTGGTCCCCATGGCTGTTCCATGTGTCTGGATGAAGAAGTGGTTGTCAAAGGTGAAGACGTTGTGATCGAGGATAAAGCGGATGAGCTGTAGGATGGTGTTTGGAGATTGGCAGTTGTTGGTGTTGAGTACTGAGGCTGTTGCCGCGATGCCATCTTTGTGGGGAATGCTGGTGTAGAGTGCGGAAACATCCATTGTGACGAGGAATGTTCCCGGTTCGACTGGTCCGTGGGTGCTGAGTTTCTGCAAGAAATCCATAGTGTCACGACAGAAGCTGGAGATCCCCTGTACAATAGGTTTCAAGATGCCTTCCACAAAGCCGGAGAGATTCTCACATAGGGTTCCATTGCCCGACACGATGGGACGTCCCGGTGTGTTGGCTTTGTGTACCTTTGGAAGGCAGTAGAAGTCACCTACACGAGAAGTACGTGGGATGAGGGCGCGTAGGGAACTCTGAAGGACTGGATCCAAAGTTCTGGTCAGTGTGTTTAATTCATGGGTGCGTTCTTTGGTCGGATCAGCTGGTAGTTGCCTGTAGTGTGTTGCCTGTTGCCTGTACAAAACTCTGGTGCAGCTGCACTTGGAGTATTGTGTACAGTTCTGGTCACCACATTATAGGAAGGATGTGGAAACTTTGGAAAGGGCTCACAGGAGATTTACTAGGATGTGCCTGGTATGGAGGAAAGGTCTTATGAGGAAAGGCTGAGGGACTTGAGACTGTTTTTGTTAGAAAGATAAAGGTTGAGAGGTGACTTAATTGAGACATATAAGATAATCAGAGGATTAGATTGGGTGGATAGTGAGAGCCTTTTTCCTTGGATGATAATGGCTAGCACAAGGGACCTAGCTTTAAATTGAGGGGTGATAGATATAAGACAGAGGTCAGAGGTAGTTTCTTTACTCAGAGAGTAGTTGGGGCATGGAACGTACTGCCTGCAACAGTATAGACTTGTCAACTTTAAGGATATTTAAATGGTCATTGGATAAATATATGATGAAAATTGAATAGTGTAGGCATTCAGATTTGTTCTTCAGATTGGTTCCACAGGTTCATGCAACACTGAGGGCCGAAGGGCCTGTACTGCGCTGTAATGTCCTATGTTCTATATGGAGGCAGGCCATTTGGCCCTCGATGCCTGAGCCGATCCAAATCTACTGTCTAAACCTGCTGGTCAATTTCGAAGCATCTGTGGCCCTCTGCTCCCCATCTACTCATGTATCTGCCCAGATGCATCTTAAATTAATCTACCGTGACTGCCTCTACCGCCTCTGCTGGCAACGCGTTCCAGACGCCCACCACCCTCTGTGTGAAGTACTTGCCGTGTGTATCCTCCTTAAACTTTCCACCTCTCACCTTGAAAGCGTGACCTCTCATTATTGAATCCTTCACTCTGGGAAAAAGCTTGTCTCTATCCACCCTGTCTATACCCTTCATGATTTTATAAATCACAATCAGGTCCCCCCTCAATCTCCCTTTTTCTAATGAAAACAAACCTAACCTACTCAACCTCTCTTCATAGCAGCTTCCATACCAGACAACATCCTCGTAAATCTTCTCAGAACCCTTTCCAAAGCGTCCACATCCTTTTGCTAATGTGGCGACCAGAACCGTACACAGTATTCTAAATGCAGCCGAACCAATGTCTTGTACAATTTTAACATGACCTGCCAGCTCTTTACTCAATACCCCATCTGATGAAGGCAAGCATACTATATGCCTTCTTGACCACTCTATCCACCTGTGCAGCAACCTTCAGGGTACAATGGACTTGCACTCTCAGATCTCTCTGCTCATCAACTTTCCCAAGCTCTTCCATTCATTGTATAATACGTTCTAGAATTAGTCTTGCCTAAATACATCACCTCACATTTGTCTGGATTGAAATCCATCTGCCACTTTTCTGCCCAACTCTCCAGTCTGTCTATATCCTCCTATATTCTCTGACAGTCCCTTATGCTTTCTGCTACTCCACCAATCTTCATATCATCTGCAAACTTGCTGATCATACCAACAGTGCCCTCTTCCAGATCATTTATGTATATTACAAACAACAGTGGCCCCAACACTGACCCCTGTGGAACACCACTGGTCACCTTTCTCCACTTTGAGAAACTCCCTTCAACAATTACTCTCTGTCTCCTGTTGCTCAACCAGTTCTTTATCCACCTAGCTAGAACACCCTGCACACCATGTGACTTCACCTTCTCCATTAGTCTATCATGAGGAACCTTATCAAGCACCTTACTAAAGTCCATGTATATGACATCAACAGCCCCTTCCTTCATCTATCAACTTGATCACTTCCTCAAACAACTCTATTAAGTTGGTAAGGCACAATCTCCCCTGCACAAAACCATTCCTATCTAGATATAAATAGATCCCATCCCCTAGTATTGTCTTTCCCACCACCGACGGCAGGATCAAGTCCACATTGATCCTTTGAAGAGCACTCCACCCGGACTCATCCCCCTACTCTATCCCTGAAACCCTGTATTTCCCATGGTTAATCCACTTAACCTACAAAGCCCTGGATACTACAAACAATTTAGCATGTACAAGTCCTGTCCTGGTTAGTCTTACCAAAATGCAATACTGAGATATTTGTATCATCAATAGTCACAGGTGAGGTGCTGGAAGACTGGAGGTTGGCAAACGTGGTGCCACTGTTTAACAAGGGTAGTAAGGACAAGCCAGGGAACCATAGATCAGTGAACCTGACCTCAGTGGTGGGCAAATTGTTGGAGGGAATCCTGAGGGACAGGATGTACATGTATTTGGAAAGACAAGGACTGATTAGGGATAGTCAACATGGCTTTGTGTGTGGGAAATCATGTCTCACAAACTTGATTGAGTTTTTTGAAGAAGTAACAAAAAAGATTGATGAGGGCAGACAGTAGATGTGATCTATATGGATGTTTGACAAGGTTTCCAATGGGAAACTGATTAGCAAGGCTAGATCTCATGGAATACATGGAGAACTAGCCATTTGGATACAGAACTGGCTCAAAGGTAGAGGACAGAGGATGGTGGTGGAGGGTTGTTTTTCATATTGGAGGCCTGTGACCAGTGGAGTGCCACAAGGATCGGTGCTGGGTCCTCTACTTTTTGTCATTTACATAAATGATTTGGATGCGAGCATAAGAGGTAGAGTTAGTAAGTTTGCAGATGACATCAAAATTGGAGGTGTAGTGGACAGCAAAGAGGATTACTTCAGATTACAACAGGATCTTGATCAGATGGGCCAATTGGCTGAGAAGTGGCAGATGGAGTTTAATTCAGATAAATGCGAGGTGCTGCATTTTGGGAAAGCAAATCTTAGCAGAACCTATACACTTAATGGTAAAGTCCTAGAGAGTGTTGCTGAAGAAAGAGACCTTGGCGTGCAGGTTCATAGCTCCTTGAAAGTGGAGTCACAGTTAGATAGGATACTGAAGAAGGCGTTTGGTATGCTTTCCTTTATTGGTCAGAGTATTGAGTACAGGAGTTGGAAGGTCATGTTGCGGCTGTACAGGACATTGGTTAGGCTACTGTTGGAATATTATATGCAATTCTGGTCTCCTTCCTATCAGAAAGATGTTGTGAAACTTGAAAGGGTTCAGAAAAGATTTACAAAGATGTTGCCAGGGTTGGAGAATTGAGCTATAGGGAGAGGCTGAACAGGCTGGGGCTGTTTTCCCTGGAGCGTCGGAGGCCAATGGGTGACCTTATAGAGGTTTACAAAATTATGAGGGGTATAGATAGGATAAATAGGCAAAGTCTTTTCCCTGGAGTCAGGGAGTCCAGAAGTAGAGGGCATAGGTTTAGGGTGAGAGGGGAAAGATATAAATGAGACCTAAGGGGCAACTTTTTCACGCAGAGGGTGGTATGTGTATGGAATGAGCTGCCAGAGGATGTGGTGGAGGCTGGTACAATTGCAACATTTAAAAGGCATTTTGGATGGGTATATGAATAGGAAGCGTTTGGAGGGATATGGGCTGTGTGCTGGCAGGTGGGACTAGATTGGGTTGGGATATCTGGTCGGCATGGACTGGTTGGACCGAAGGGTCTGTTTCCATGCTGCACATCTCTATGACTCTATGACCTCATATTTATCTAAATTATACTCTATCTGCGACTCCTCCCCATTGGCCCAGCTGAACAAGTTCCCGTTGTAATCTTAGATAAGCTGCTTCACTGTCCACTACAGGACCAATTTCGGTATCATCCACAAACTTACTAACCATGCCTCCTATATTTTCATCTGAATCCCATCTGAATCAATGACAAACAACTGTGGACCCAACACCAATCCTTATCGTACATTCTTGGTCATAGCCCTCCAATCCAAACAAAACTATCTACTACTACCTTCTGTCTCCTACCCTAAAGCCAATTTTGTATTCTCTTGTCAAAGAAACAAACATCATGTCCCTTAGAGATCCTTTGCCAATGAATTTAATCGTGGTTATTGACCTCTCAAAAAGAAATCTTTTTCTCTAACTACATCAAAATGGTCTGTTGTGGGTTGACCAACAATGATATTAGAGAGGAAATTCCAGAATTTTGACCCAGCAACAATGAAGGAACAGTTTTAAGTCAGGATGGTGAATGGCTTGGAGGTGCTCCCATGTATCTGCTGCACTTACCCTTCTGGATGAAAGTGGTCATGGGTTTGCAAGGTGCTGTCTCAGGATCTTTGGTGAATTTCCTTTCCATTGGCAGTTCCCTCAGTCCTACTCCAAACCTCCCCTGTGATAATCAGCCCTTTTACTATCTCTTCTGATATTTCTGCTCTTCCTCCAATCATAAAACCAAATGACCATAGGATACCAGGAGCAAAATTAGGTAATTCAACCCACTGAGTCTGCTCCACTATTTGATCATAGCTGGTATGTTTCTCATCACCACTCTCCTGCCTTTTCCCTGTAAACCTTAGCTCCCTTACTCATCAAGAACATAACTATCTTTGTTTTAAATACAGTCAATGAATTGGCCTCCAGAGCCTTCTGCAGCAGTGCATTCCACAGATTATTTATCCTCTGGCTGAAGAAATTCCTCCTTATCTCAGTTCTAAAAGATCATCCTTCACTCTGAGACTGTGCCCAAGAGTCCTAGTCTCTACAATTACTGGAAAAATCTTGTCCACGGACAACTAACTTCAGGCAATAATATTGGCCCTGCCAGTGACGCCCACAGCCCAAGAATGAATTTTAAAAAAACATGGGAGCAGGTTATTGAGCCCATTGAGTCTGCTCCACCGTTTAATGAGATCATTGATGTTCTGATAATCTTCCGGTCCACTTTCATGCCTTTTCCCCATAATCCTTGAATCCCTTACCTTCTGAAGACCTGTCTGTCTCAGCTTTGAATATATTTAATGACTTCAACAGCCCTCGATGAAAAGGAATTCCAGAGATTCACAACCCTCAGATATAAGGAAGTCCTCCTCATCTCTGTTTTATATTTTTCAATCCCTTATTCTGAGATTATGCCCCCTGGTCTTAGACTCTACCTTGAGGGGAAAGCTTTCTGCATCAACACTATAAAGTCCTTTCAGAGTCTTGCATATTTCAATGAATTTGGGTACAGATGTTTGGGACAGCAGGACCAGTTCTGGGGAGTTGGGACTATTACAAATCAGATGGTCTACAGGGCTGTTCCAGGACTGGAATCAGTGTCCTCAGGGTGCTTTTGCTAACACTGTTGGGGAGGGTTTAAACTAATGTGACAGGGGGATGGAAACCAAATGAGGAGGTTAGTGGACAGGAAGGAGGTAGTAACTAAAGCCTGTACAGAACTAGATAGTGAAGTCAGCGTGACTAAGGGGAAGAGTGGGCAGGAAGCAGATGATGAACGCAGAGAGACTGATGGTCTGAGGTGCATTTGTTTTAATGCAAGAAGTGTAGTGGGTAAGGCAGATGAACTTAGGGCTTGGATTAGTACCTGGGAGTATGATGTTATTGCTGTTACTGACACTTGGTTGAGGGATGGTGGCACAGTGGTTAGCACTGCTGCCTCACAGTGCCAGAGACCCGGGTTCAATTCCCACCTCAGGCTACTGACTGTGTGGAGTTTGCACATTCTCCCATATCTGCGTGGGTTTCCTCCGGGTGCTCCAGTTTCCTCCCACAGTCCAAAGATGTGCAGGTCAGGTGAATTGGCCATGCTAAATTGCCCGTAGTGTTAGGTAAGGGGTAAATGTATGGGTGGGTTGTGGGTCGGTGTGGACTTGTTGGGCCGAAGGGCCTGTTTCCACACTGTAAGTAATCTAATGATGGATGGTCATGATTGACAACTAAACATCCTCGGGTATAGATGCTTCAGGCAGGATAGAAAGGGCAGTAAAAGGGGTGGAGGAGTTGCATTACTGGTCAGAGAGTATACCACAGCTGTGCTGAAGGAGGGCACTATGGAGGACCCGAGCAGTGAGGCAATACGGGCAGAGCTCAGAAATAGGAAGGGTGCGGTAACAATGTTGGGGCTGTAACATAGGGCTCCCAACAGCGAGTGTGAGATAGAGGGACAAATATGTAGAGAGATCATAGAAAGATGGAGGAGCAACAGGGTGGTGGAGATGGGAAATTTTAACTTTCCCAGCATTGACTGGGATTCACTCAGTGTTAGAGGTTTAGAAGGAGCAGAATTTGTAACAACCATCCAGGAGGGTTTTCTAGAGCAGTCTGTAAATAGTCCAACTCGGGAAGGGGCCGTACTGGACCTGGTGTTGGGGAATGAGCCCGGCCAGGTGGGTGAAGTTATAGTAGGGGGATTACTTTGGGAATAGTGAGCACAATTCCATAAGTTTTAGAATACTCATGGACAAAGACAAGAGTCGTCCTAAAGGAAGAGTACTAAACTGGGGGAAGGCCAACTATATCAAAATTCGGCAATGTGGATTGGGAGCAACTGTTTGAGGGTAAATCCATGTTTGATATGGTTCTGGTGAGTTGTTGTCTGAGAGTGGCTGTTGGTTTGTGTGCTGTTATGAGTCCTAGTGGTCGCAGTAGTCTGGCTGTCAGTTCAGAAATGTTTTTGATGTTTGATAATGTGGCTAGTCCTTTGGATTGTGGCATATCCTCATTCAGTTGTCTTTCCCTTGGGCATCTGTTGATGAAATTGCGGGGGATATCCGTCTTTGGCGAATATATTGCATAGGTGTTCTTCTTCCTGATTAAGGATGATCAGCCATGATGGTATTAGCAATAACATAAGCAAATTTGCTGATGATATTAAGCTGGGTGGTAGGGTGAAATGTGATGAGGATGTTAAATTACAGGGTGACCTGGACAGGTTAGGTGAGTGGTCAGATGCATGGCAGATGCAGTTTAATGTGGATAAATGTATGGTTTTCCACTTTGGTGGCAAGAACAGGAAGGCAGATTACTACCTAATTGGAATCAATTTAGGTAAAGGGGCAGTACAGAGAGAGCTGGGTGTTCTTGTACACCAGTCAATGAAGGCAAGCATACAGGTACAGCAGGTAGTGAAGAAGGCTAATAGCATGCTGGCCTTCATAACAAGAGGGATTGAGTATAGAAGCAAAGAGGTTCTTCTGCAGCTGTACAGGGCTCTGGTGAGACCACACCTGGAGTACTGTGTGCAATTCTGGTCTCCAAATTTGAGGAAAGACATTCTGGCTATTGAGGGAGTGCAGCAGAGGTTCACAAGGTCAATTCCTGGAATGGGGGGATTACCTTACACTGAAAGACTGGAGCGACTGGGCTTGTATACCCTTGAGTTTAGAAGACTGAGAGGGGATCTGATTGAGATGTATAAGATATTAAAGGATTGGACACTCTGGAGGCAGGAAACATGTTTTCGCTGATGGGTGAGTGCCGAACCAGAGGACACAGCTTAAAAATACGGGGTAGACCATTTAGGACAGAGATGAGGAGAAACTTCTTCACCCAGAGAGTGGTGGCTGTGTGGAATGCTCTGCCCCAGAGGGCAGTGGAGGCCCAGTCTCTGGATTCATTTAATAAAGAGTTGGATAGAGCTCTCAAGGATTGTGGAATCAAAGGTTATGGAGATAAGGCAGGAACAGGATACTGATTAAGTAAGATCAGCCATGATCATATTGAATGGTGGTACAGGCTCGAAGGGCAGAATGGCCTACTCCTGCACCTATTATCTATTGTCTATTGTCTTTTTGCAGTTCTGGTGTACTGCAGTGTATTGTGGCCCTTTTGCAGTGTCTTGATCCAACTACTTTTGTGTGTGTTGGTTGCTTTCATAGTTTAGGACTTGGTCTGTGTGTGTGGCTTTCCTGTATACCTTTGTGGTGAATTCTCCGTTTGGTGTTCTCTGTACCATCACGTCTAGGAATGGGAGTTGGTTCTCCTTTTCTTCCTCACGAGTGAATCTGATTCCTGTGAGTGCGGCGTTGATGGTTCGGTGTGTGTTCTCTATTTCTGTGTTTTTAATGATTAGAAAGGTGCCATCCACATATCTGACCCAGAGTTTGGGTTGAATTTGCGGTAAGACTGTTTTTCTAACCTTTGCATTACCACTTCTGCTATAGAGTCCAGAGATGGGTGAGCCCATGGGTGTGTCGTTGATTTGTTCATATATTTGGTTGTTGAATGCGAAGTGTGTTGTGAGGCAATTAAGGCGTTGTCCTACTATTATAAGACAAGCCAAACAGAGAACAGCCAGGGAATTCCTAGAGGCATGGCACTCATCCACAGATTCAATCAACAAACACATCGATCTGGACCCAATATACCGACCACTGCAGTGGACAGCTGGAACTGACAACCGGAAGCGGCAGATACAAACCACTATAAATGCCGGGGGCAAGATCACAGAAGCACTTCTCAGGATGCTCCCAAGCACTGAGGATGTTACCTAGACAGGGGACGGAACGTCTGCAACACAAATTCCCAGCTTAGCGAACAGAACCACAACAAATTATCCATTATGTTAGATACATTAGTCAGAGGGAAATGGGGCTGGGTGGGTTACTCTTCGGAGGGTCGGTGTGGACTTGTTGGGCTGAAAGACCTGTATCCACACTAATCTAATCTAATCTAAAAGGCAGTAAGGTCAGCCAAACAGAAACATGCATGAGAATTCCTAAGAGCATGGCATTACAACTGGAATTCTGACAACGCATTGACTTGGATCCTATTTACCACACCCTGAGAAAAATGGCATCACCACAGAAAATTACATCACCAACCCATGGAAACCTAAACACATAAATACAAATTGGGCCACACCACCAGTGCTTCATCCGGAGGCTCACTGATGATGTTACCTAGTGTGGTGACAAAATGTCTGAAAACCAACCTTCCAGTTCAGCAAGCAAACCTACATCCAGAACCTTAAACTAAGCAACAAATCTTCTCAAAACTCACTAGGCAGTATGGTGGATAGGTCTCCAAGTCGGAATGGGAACTATCCCAGGTTACTGAGGGAAATGAGAGAGGAAATAGCTGGGGCCTTAACAAATAAGTTTTCAGCATCCTTGAACATAGGTGAGGTCTCAAAGGACTGGAAAATTACTAATGTTATCCCCTTGTTTCAGAAGTTTAGGAGGGATAATCCAGGTAGTTATAGACCCGTTAGCTCGACGTCAGCGGTTGGGAAGCTGCTGGAAAAGACACTGAGGGATAGGATCTATTTACATTTGGAAGGAAAAGGGCTTATCAGTGATAGGCAGCATGATTTTGTGCAGGGGAGGTCATGTTTTACCAACTTAGTAGAATTCTTTGAGGAAGTGACATAGTTGATTGATGAGGGAAGGGCTGTAGATGTCATATAAATGGACTTCAGTAAGGAATTTGATAATGTTCCCCATGGTAGGCTGATGGAGAAAGTGAAGTCACATGGGATGCAGGGTGTACTAGCTAGATGGATAGAGAACTGGCTGGGCAGCAGGAGACAGAGAGTAGTAGTGGAAGGATGTTTCTCAAAATGGAGACCTATGATCAGTGGTGTCCCACAGGGATCTGTGCTGGGATCCACTGTTGTTTGTGATATACATAAAAGATTTGGAGGGAGGTGTAGGTTGCTTCATTAGCAAATTTGCAGATGACACTAAGATTGGTGGAGTAGAAGATAGTGAAGTGGACTGTCAGAGAATGCAACAGAATATATGTAGATTGGGCAGAGAAATGGCAGATGGAGTTCAATCCAGGCAAATGGGAGGTGATGCATTTTGGAAGATCCAATTCAAGAGCGAACTATACAATAAATGGAAAAGCCCTGGCAAAAATTGATACACAGAGAGATTTGGGTGTGTAGGTCCATTGTACCCTGAAGGTAGCAACGCAGGTTGATAGAGTAGTCAAGATAGCATACACATGTATTCCTTCATTGGCCGGGGTATTGAGTACAACAGTTGGTAGGTCATGTTACAGTTGTATAGGACTTTGGTTCAGCCACATTTGGAATACTGTGTACAGTTCTGGTCACCACATTACCAAAAGGATGCGGATGCTTTGGAGAGGGTGCAGAGGAGATTCACCAGGAAGTTGCCTGGTATGGACGGCACTAGCTATGAAGAGAGGTTGAGTAAAGTAGGATTATTTTCATTGGAAAGATGGAGGTTGTGGGAGGACCTGATTGAGGTCTACAAAATCATGAGAGGTACAGACAGGGTGGATAGCTTTTTCCCAAAGTGGGGGATTCAATTACTAGTGATCACAAGTTCAAGGTGAGAGGGAAAAACTTTAAGGAAGATATGCATGGAAAGTTCTTCACACAGAGGGTGGTGGGGTCCTGAAACACGTTGCCCATGGAGGTGGTAGAGGCGAGAACGATAGCACCATTTAACATGTATCTCGTTGTACATGAATGGGCAGGGGGTAGAAGGATACAGATTGTTAGTAAATAGGCAGCAGGTTTAGATAGAGGATCTGCATTGGCACAGGCTTGGAGGGCCAAAGGGTCTGCTCCTGTGCTGTAATTTTCTTTGTTCTTTGAGACCACATCGAGAACAATGGACACACTGGATGAGGCATTTGGATGTGCAGGAAAATCTCTGCCGGATGTGAAAAGATCTTTTGCGGCCTTGGATGGAGGTGAGGGAAAGTACCAGGTGTGGAGAGTGTGTTAGTGGGGGCATAGGACTAATGAGGGACTCATGGATGGAATGGTCTCTGCAGAATGCTGATAGGAGTGGGGAGAGAAACATATCTCTGATGGTGGGGCCTGGTGTAGAGCTGGAGTTGGGAGTAGAGTGGAGACTGTCTCTGAAGTGGGGATAGTCATGATATCATAGGTGATGTCACAAGAGGAAGTGGCGTAGACAATGTCGGTCGGGGTGGTGGTGCTTTCAGTTACACCTGCTGTAGTGGAAATGACAATCCATGTGGTGTTCACAAAAGCAGTGTCTTCTACACCTCCTCCCAACCCTTCTCCTGTAAAAACTCCTTCACCGCCAAATTCAGGACACATGACAACTGGACGAAGAACACCTCATTTTCCACTTGGGACCCTCCAACCATATGGCATCAACGTCAACTTCACCAGTTTCCATATCTCCCCTTCCCCCATCCTATCCCACATCCAACCTTCCAACTCAGCACCACCCTCTTGAACTGTCCTACCTGTCCATCTACCTTCCCACTTATTCGCTTTACCCTTTCCTCTGACCTATCACCATCACTGCCACCTCCTTCTACCTATTGGCTTCCCAGCTAACGTCCCGCAACTCCAACCCCCACATTCCTATTTATCTCTCAGCCTCCTTCCCACACCCCCACCTCCCCCACATTCCCGATGAAGGGCATATGCCTGAAATATCAATTCTCTTGCTCCTCGGATGCTGCCTGACCTGCTGTGCTTTTACAGTGCCACACTTTCCAACTCTGATCTCCAGTATCAGTAGTCTCTCTTTTGGATGGGGTCTAGGAGAGGTTCACAAGAATGATCCCAGGGACGAAGGGTTTGCCATGTGAGGAGCAATTAAGGACTTTGGGTCTGTACTTGGTGGAGTTTAGAAGGTTGAGGGGGGAATCTTATTGAAACTTGCAGAATACTGAGAGGACACGGAGAAGATATTTGCCCCAGTTGGAGAGACTAGGACCCAACGGCACAGCATCAGAGTGAAGGGATGACCCTTTATAACTGAGATGAGGAGGAGTTTCTTCAACCAGAGGGTGGTGAATCTGTGGAACCCATTGTCACAGAAGGCTGTGTAGGGTGAGGCATTGAGTGTATTTAAGACAGAGATAGAAAGGTTCTTGAATAGTAAGGGGTTTGCAGGTTAAGAAAGAAGTCAGGAGAATAGGGTTAAGAAACATACCAGCCATGATTGAATGATAGAACAAATTCAATGGGCCTAATGGCTTAATTCTGCTTCTAAGAATTATGGTTTTATCATGTGATCAAATGTTATCAAGTTTGATGCCTCATGATCAACATCACAATAATCTAATGTCATATGAACTAATGTAATTAGACATGTCAGGATATGTCCAATCTTATCAACATCCACATGTTAGAGAGATAAAAATTGGGCTGGGCTCCTGCTTCCTTGAGAACCTTAGTGATTCTTGCTGGAAGAACTCGTGTGGAAGTCAGATGATGCTATGATGCCAACTGCTTTGCTACACTGAAATAACTTCAATAACTTTTAAGAATAAACATTTGCTTTCATGTAACAGTAATGTATATATTAAAATATTGAGTTAGCAGGGAGAAATATTGAGGTATTTTTGTTCAAGATTAAAAACTTCTCAGAAACTGCCAAGCATTGATTGGTGATAAATCTGAGAAATAATGCCTTCAATGTTAAGCCTAACTATTATTGATATCTGATTATCCTTTCTGTCTGGATTATTAGTTTTAGGGTCTTATGTAATCAGTACATGCGTAGCATGGTTGCCATGATAAACAAAACACTTAAACTCGTCTTCTAGTTCTCTTTCAACACAGGAGTCTTTGATAGCAAGTCATGAACTTAAATTTGTTTTTAATCATTGACTAGAACCTTTCCTTTCCAATTATTGAACTGTCCTTTCAGAAAGTCAATTAGTCTGGAATAATTGGGCAGAATTCATATTAATGAGAAAAGGGGAAACACAGAAAGGTCTTCAGTAGAGATTATTTCTGTTTGCAATAAATGTAAAAAATGAAATGAGTTCAGAAGGACTTATACATTAAATGATAAGGTCCTAGGGAGTGTTGCTGAACAAAGGGACCTTGAAGTGTAGGTTCATTGCTCCTTGAAAGCAGAGTTGCAGGTGTATTTGATAGTGAAGAAGGTGTTTGGTATGCTTTCATATATGGTCAGAGTATTGAGTACTGGAGTTGGGAGGTCATGTTAAGGCTGTATAGGACATTGGTTAGGCCACTTTTGGAATATTGCATGCAATTCTGGTGGAAGGATGTTGTAAAACTTGAAAGGGTTCAGAAAAGATTTACAAGGATGTTGCCAGGGTTGGAGGATTTGAGCTATAGGGAGATGTTGAATAAGCTGTGGCTGTTTTCCCTGGAGTGTCAGAGGCTGAGGGGTGACCTTATAGCGCTTTATAAAATCATGAGGTGTGTGGACAGGATAAATGGACAAAGTCTTTTCCCTGGGGTGGGGGAGTGCAGAACTAGAGGGCATAGGTTTAGGGTGCGAGGGGAAAAATACATAAGACACCTAAAGGGCATCTTTTTCACGCAGATGATGGTGCATGTGTGGAATGGGCTGCCAGAGGAAATGGTGGGGGCTAGTACAACTGTAACATTTAAAAGGCATCTGGATGGGTATATGAATAGGAGGGGTTTAGAGGGATATGGGCTGGCTGCTGGCAAGTGGAATTAGATTAGGTTAGGATATCTGGTCAGCATGGATGAGTTGGACTGAAAGGTGTCTTTCCGTGCTGTACGTCTCTATGACTCTATGACTCTAAGAGAAAGTGAAGAACCATACATACTGCCACTCAACTGATCATCCAAAAATACATTGTAAGGTTCCACGCGTATGATGAAGACTTTTTGCCCAACTTTACATCAGCACTATTTCTCTTGGTCTCCTCACAGTCTCTGATTTGACATAGTGTTTGTTTGATCTCCAGTACTGATGGGGTAAGATTTCAAAAGCAATGACAATTTGCATTTATCACAACATTTTTTAGATGGTAAAATATCTCAAGAGATTTTACAGACGCAAACAAACTTTGACACAGGGCTACATAAGGAGACACTAAATAAAAGTAAGTCTACTTGGCCCACTAGAAAAGTTGAGGTTCTCCTCAAGAAAAAGAAGGAAGCATATGCCAGGGAAATTCCAGTGAATCCCGAGAAGCATATAAGGGCAGTAGGAATATACTCAAGGGAAGTTAAGAGGACAAAAAGAGGTCATGAGATAGCTTTGGCAAGTAAGGTTAAAGAGAATTCAAAGAGATTCAACAAATATATTAAAGACAAAAGAGTAACTAGGAAGGGAATAGGGCCCCTCAAAGAACAGGAGAAAGTGAGGACTGCAGATTCTGGAGATCAGAGTCGAGAGTGTGGTGCTGGAAAAGCACAGCAGGTCAGGTTGCATCTGAGGAGCAGGAGAATCAATGTTTCAAACATAAGCCCTTCATTAGGAATGAGGCTTATGCCCAAATCATTGATTCTCCTGTTCCTCGGACCTGACCTGCTGTGCTTTTCCAGCACCACACTCTCGCCCCTTAAAAACAACAAGGTCATGTATATGTGGAACTGCAGGAGATGGGTAAGATACTAAACAAGTATTTAACATTAATATTTACTATGGAGAAAGATATGGAAGCAAGAGAACGTAGGGAAATAAATAGTGATATCTTGAAAAGTCTCCATATTAAGAGGAGATGCTGGGTGTCTTAAAACACATAGAGGTGAATAAATCTCCAGGGTCTGGTCAGGTGTACCCCAGAACTTTGTGGGAAGCTACAGAAGTGACTGCTGAAATATTTGTATCATCAATAGCCATAGGTAAGGTGCCTGAAGACTGGAGGTTGGCTAATGTGGTGCCATTATTTTTTAAAAATGGTGTGGAAAAGGCAGGGAACTATAGACCAGTGAGTCTGACATCAGTGGTAGACAAGTTGTTGGAGGGGATCCTGAGGGATAGGATTTACATGTATTTGAAAAGCAACAACAAATTACAAATAGTCAACAAGACTTTGTGTGTGAGAAATATTTAATCTTATGAACTTGATTGAGTTTTTTGAAAAAGTGACAAAGAAGATTGATGAAGGCAGAGTGGTGAGTATTGTCTATGTGGACTTCAGCAAGGCATTCCACAAGGTTCCTCGTGATAGACTGGTTAGTCAGATTAGATTACATGGAAAATGGGAAGAACTAACTATTTGGATAAAAAATTGGCTTGATGATTGGAGACAGAGGTAGTGGAGTGTTGTTTTTACAGACTGGAAGGCAGTGCCCAGCGATGTGGCATAAGGATTAGTACTGGGTCTATTGCTTTTTGTCATTTATATAAATGATTTGGATGTGAACATAGGAGATACGGTTGGTAAGTTGTTACATATGCCACCAAAATTTGTGGAAGACGATTACCTAAGAGTATAACGGGAGCTTGATCAGATGGGCCAATGGGCTGAAAAGTGGCAGATGGAGTTTAATTTAGATAAATGTGAAATGTTGCATTTTGGTAGAGCAAATCATGGCAGGACTTAATACGCTTAATGGTAAGGTTCTGGAGAGTGTTGCCAACCAAAGAGACATTGCGGTACAGGCTCATAGTTCCTCAAAAGTGAGTTGCAGGTAGACAGGGTGGTGAAGAAGGCATCCAGCATGCTTGCCTTTATTGGACACTACATTGAATAGAGGAGTTGGCAGGTCATATTACGGCTGTAAAGGACATTGGTTAGGCCACTTTTGGAATATTTCATTCAATTCTGGTCTAAATTTAGCAAACTCCCTCCCCCGCTCGGATATTGATACCCTTCTGGTGCAGGTGAAGACAATCCAGTTTGTAGCAGTCCCACCTACCCCAGAATGAACCCCAGTTATCTAGGAATCCAAAACTTCCTCCTGCACCTCCCTGTAGCCACGTGTTCAACTCCTCTCTCTCCCTATTTCTCACCTCGCTAGCATGTGGCATGGGTAACAAACCAGAGATAACAATTGTGTTTGTCTTAGTGCTTAGGTTCCACCCTAGCTCCCTGAATTTCTGCCTTAAATCCCCATCTGTCTTCCTATGTTGCTGGTGTCTATGTGGACCACAACTTGAAATTGCTCCCCCTCCCCCTCAAGGATCCCGAAAACATGATCAAGGCATCACGATCTCTGGCACTTGGGAGGCAACACACCAACTGAGTCTCTCTCATTCTCACAAAATCTCCTATCTGTCCCCTAACTATGGAGTCCCCAGTAACTAATGCTCTGCTCCTCTTTTGCCTTCCATTCTGACCAACAGGGACAGTCTCTGTGCCAAAGACCTGTGCCCCATTGCTTACCCCTGGTAAGTTGCACCCCCCCCCCCCCCACAAATAGTATCCAAAATAGTATACTTGTTGAGGGGAACGGCCCCAGGGGATCCCTGCACAGCCTGCCAGTTCCTTTTCCGTCCCCTGATGGTAACCCATCTACCTTCTTTTTGAATTAATCTGGGAATTAAAAGCTCAATTCAGTATCGATCATCAATTATCATGAAGATCTTTATGGTTCTTCATAAGGGCATTATCTTTAAGAAAGAAATTGATTGTCCTTACCTGGTGTGGCCTACATGTGATTCATGTTGCACAATATTGTGGTTGATTCTTAACTGCCAATTGAAATAGTTCAGCCACGTTCTCAAACAGACTCGTTACCACAGCCACATCTCCTTCCTCAGCACCTGTCTACGGAACCGACTGATCCCACACGGACTCCGAACTACATTCCAACCAACAAACACGACGGCTGGAGGAGGAGCGCCTCATCTTCCGCCTGGGAACCCTCCAACCACAAGGTATGAATTCAGATTTCTCCAGTTTCCTCATTTCCCCTCCCCCCACCTTGTCTCAGTCGGTTCCCTCAACTCAGCACCGCCCTCCTAACCTGCAATCTTCTTCCTGACCTCTCCGCCCCCACCCCACTCTGGCCTATCACCCTCACCTTGACCTCCTTCCACCTATCCCACCTCCATCGCCCCTCCCCCTAGTCCCTCCTCCCTACCTTTTATCTTAGCCTGCTTGGCTACTCTCTCTTATTCCTGATGAAGGGCTTATGCTCGAAACGTCGAATTCTCTATTCCTGAGATGCTGCCTGGCCTGCTGTGCTTTGACCAGCAACACATTTGCAGCTGCCAATTGAAATAGCCTACCAAGCCATTGAGCCAAAGGTCATCTTGGGATGACCAACAAATGCTGGCCTCACAAGTGGAACCATGAAGGAATAAAAGAATGCCTCGTTCGTCTTTTATTCTGCTGCCCATTGGCTTATTTTTGCCTCCTTTCCAACAATGCAACAATGCTAAAATTCTCATTCTTGTCTTTAGACCTCTCCATGGACCCTTCATAGCACTGTGATCTCCTTCAGATCTCAAACCCTGAAATCACTAAACCATTTCAATTCTGGTTTCTTGCCCATTCTAATTTTAAGCACTCAGCTATTTAGTAACCTAGCCTTCAGCTGTCTAGGCACAAAGCACTAGAATTCCTTTCCTAAATCTCTGTCTGTCTCTATCTCTTACTCCTGCAGGATGCACCTTAAAATCTACTTTGACCAAGTTTCTGGCCATTTGTCCACATGTCCTTTTCTGTAGCTCACAACCAAATTTGCACATTGCCTTAAGATGTTTTACAATGCTGAGACAATATAAATGCAATTTGTTATTACTGTTGTTGTCAATCTCTTCTATAGAATCTCCTCACAAAGTATGACATCAATAGAAACAAAATTCTAATTGAAACTAGGCTTGACTTATTGTCTCACTTATCCAGTTTGAGTGCTTCGAAAAGTGCAATATAGCATAGTATGTAAGTATTGTCCATAGCTAAGCTCCCAATTGCTTCATTGGCATCCTTCTCTCTCTGCAAAATGATGAACTGTTTCAAAACCAATTGTTTAGAGATGAGTAGCTTCATTTGGTGCCCATTTGCTGATGACTGAAGACACCAAACAGTGAGAGGCAGGTTCTGCCACAAACATCTCATCTGAAACGGTTATCAGATGTCATTCTGAATTTGTTTTCTTAGCGTTGCTGCTTGTTGCCAAACCATTATCACCATCATCATCACAAGTCACAAGGTGCTGCATAATAACTCACTGGTAATTTCAGCATTGTCCTGCATCATTGGCTCGTATCTTTCAGATACAAAAATCAATGTTTAAGGCTTTCATGTCACACTTTCATACTTTCCTTGACGTGACTTTTTTTTGCATCCTACTGGTCTTCTACCTCCAGCTATCTCATTATTCAGGAAATTTGAAAATATGTGGCTGTCCTCCATTCTGAGACTGGGACTGAACCAGAAAAGCTGTCTGTATCATAAGTGTCAGCCTACTTGGAAAATTTGCTTCTGAAAAGACTGCTGCTGTCCTTATCCTTTCATAAGATCCAGAATGCACTACAAACAGCAAAGATGAAAGGTGCTTAGCTCCTTTTAGTGTGAGCTTCTTGGCTCTGTGTAATGTTCTTAGGACTTAGAAACAGCTGGAGTCGGATCAGAAACTAACAGGATCAAACAATGTGGATCATTTATTAAGGTAGTTTCTTCTGGTTTGCACTAGTTCTTACAACTCTCTCTATTGGTATTGTTCTGTATGGTGGCTTCAAGTGGACACTACATACAGATTGCAATGTCAAAATAGTAAATTGCTATAGATAGCTGTAAATTATTCATGCTTCATCGATATAAAACAAGGTATTGATAATGCAGGTTTCATAAACCACTATCCAAGTCCTAGGAGTCAATTCGATGTCATATCATGTTGCTTTATGATTTGGCCAAAGGTGGTTGTCAATCTCTTCTACAGAATCTCCTCACAAAGTATGACATCAATAGAAACAAAATTCTACGTGAAACTAGGTTTGACTTATTGTCTAGGGGGGTAAAAACAATGACTGCAGATGCTGGAAACCAGATTCTGGATCAGTGGTGCTGGAAGAGCACAGCAGTTCAGGCAGCATCCAAAGTGCTGCACTTTGCTTGACTTATTGTCTCACTTATCCAATTTGAGTGCTTCAAAAAGTGCAATATAGCATAGTATATAAGGATTTGTCCATAACTAAGCTCCCAATTGCTTCATTGGTATCCTTCCCTCTCTGCAAAATGGAATCAAGTCCTGCATAAAAAGACAGAAAGTGGTTGTCATTATAAACCCAAGGTTTGTTAACTGCTTTCAGTAGGGTGTTATTTAGTGTGATCAATAATGGAAATGTGAACCTTGTCTTGTAAATACAGGTTTTTGAAAAATATTTCTATGGAGGTGGAACAGATCACAGACACAAGCATCTTTGTAACTGAGTTCAATGTGAGCAACTAGCACAACATCAGTGTTGAGGTCTCTGATCAAGACATGCTGTATTTTTATCTTTACTGTCAGACTAGAGAGACTAATGCAGAGCTTGCAGTCTGATCTAGCATCCAGATAAACTATTTCCATATCTATACGGGAGGTTACGGTAAAGGGCATAGAGCTGAAAATACCAAACAAGCTGAGGGTTAAGAGGACGTATGCTGAAAATGTGTTGCTGGAAAAGCGCAGCAGGTCAGGCAGCATCCAAGGAACAGGAGATTCGATGTTTCGAGCATAAGCCCTTCTTCAGGAACCTTGGATGCTGCCTGACCTGCTGCGCTTTTCCAGCAACACATTTTCAGCTCTAATCTCTAGCATCTGCAGACCTCACTTTCTCCTCGAAGATTTTAATCTACTGCGAATCCTCTTGCAAGGATGCCTTCCTTTAAGAGGACGTATCCCTAGTTCACTCCATTTTTCTTCCTGAACTGTTGGAAGGGGTGCCAAAATGGATAGCCCTTTTAATTATGATATTTCAGAGTATTGACAGTTTTGAAAATTATGTGTGTGTGTATATAGATGCACAAAGATGCGCAGATCTCCAACTGAAAGCTACTGAAGGGTTTGATGCATGGGAGGCAAGAATATCAACAATAGAGACTGAAAGAAAACCTGGAAGCTGTTGAAACCTATTAGAATCTAGATGCAGATGCTCAGAATAGGAATTGAATGAAGTCATAAAAAGCTAATGATAGGATCAGATCTATCATCTGATTTCACTGTTTCAGTTAAGATTATAAGTATTTTATGAGCCCACTTTATTACTCTGACAGTATCAGCTACTAGTATTTCGTGTTGAATCATTTACATTTCAGTAGTTCAAACCACAAATCTTTAGAGCATATGTTAATAGACTTGATTCATATTCATTAATAGTTGAAAGAAACATCTTTGAAAGACAGAGAATTAGAACCAAAGAAATTTACAGCACATTTGCCCCATTGTATTTGTACCATTGCGCTGAACATCCATTTGCTTCAATTATTTATCCAATTTCTCCTTAAAAAATTAAATGGTCTCTGTCTCAATAATTCCCCACGGGAAACCATTCTGTACTTCAACAATCATCTCAGTCAGAACATTTCTGTTGATCTCGCTCAGTCTTGTATAATGTTGATTTGATGAATCAAATGTCCTTAACTCCACATCAGGTGAAATAGACTTTGATGTCTACTTGGTTTCAGCTGTTTTATTGACATGTAACTATTTGAATTAAGTCAAACCTCAGCCTTAACTGGGTATATTTTATTATGGCCACAGTTTCCACATGAATGATTTAATGTTCTTGTACCAAACTGCTCTCTGTCTCTAAATTTCCATATGTGATTGATTAGGGTGTTGGTGCCTATTAAATGACTATTTCCATTGATGAGGAACATTTTGTGATGCACATTAACAAAAAATACCAAGTGTAACTTGGGAATCAAATATGTGAATTGCCTTCCAAATGTACCAATGTAGACAGCCTCATGTCAATTAGATTGCTCACTGGGTAGTGTTAATCTAGCCTGATGCAAAGCACATTTTAAAAAGTGTCCAGTCTTATATCCCCAAAGCATCGGATTGTGTCATTGGCTTTTAATATTGTCAATACACTAAATTCAAACTTGATTGGAGTTTGTTTTTTTGGGGTAATATTTAAACTCATAGGCCTAATTCAAATTTGTTTTTGTCTCCAGACAACCAGCTACCCTAGCTGCCATAGGTGACACTGTATCTGATTCAGGACACTTGGTGCTGTCAGGTAGTTCTGCTAGCTTTTAACTCTCTTAAAAGTGCAGTGCATCCGGATATTCATAACATTTGGGACCTCTGTTTTTTGTCATTTGTATAAATGATTTGGATGAGGAAGTGGAATGGTGGGCTGGTTAGTTTGCCAATGACACAAGGGTTGGTGAAGTTGTGGATATTGTGGAGAACTGTTGTAGGTTGCAATGAGACACTGATGGGATACAGGACTGATAAGTGGCAGATGGATTTCAACCTGGAAAAGTATGAAGTCATTCATTTTGGAAGACGGAATTTGAATGCAGAATACAGGGTTAAACGCAGGATTCTTGGCAGTGTGGAGGAACAGAGGGATCTTGGGGTCCATGTCTATAGATCCCTTAAAGTTGCACCCAAGTTGATAGGATTGTTAAGAAGGCGTATGGTGTAGTAGAACGGTAGAACAGTACAGCACAGAACAGGCCCTTCAGCCCACGATGTTGTACCGACCATTGATCCTCATGAATGCACCCTCAAATTTCTGCGACCATATGCATGTCCAGCAGTCTCTTAAATGTCCCCAATGACCTTGCTTCCACAACTGCTGCTGGCAACGCATTCCATGCCCTCACAACTCCCTGTGTAAAGAACCCACCTCTGACATCCTGTCTATACTTTCCTCCAACCAGCTTAAAACTATGATCCCTTGTGTTAACCTTTCTTGTTGGCTTTCATTAGCAGGGGGATTGAGTTTAAGAGCTGTGAGGTTATGCTGCAGCTCTATAGAGTTCTAGTTCGACCACACTTAGAATATTGTGTTCAGTTCTGGTCACCTCATTATAGGAAAGATATGGAAGCTTTAGAGAAGATGCAGAGGAGATTTACCAGAATGCTGCCTGGAGGGCATGTCTTATGAAGAAAGTTTGAGGGAGCTAGGGCTTTTCTCATTGGAGTGAAGAAGGATGAGAGATGACTTGATAGAGATGTACAAAATGTTGAAAGGCATAAATAGAGTGGATAGTCAAAGAGTTTTTCCCAGGGTACAAATGGCTATCACAAGGAGGCACAATTGTAAGGTGATTGGAAGAAGGGTTAGGGGAGATGTCAGAGGGAGGTTTTTTACTCAGTATGGTGGGTGAATGAAATACACTGCCAGCAATGGTCTTAGAATCAGAAACATTAGGGACATTTAAGCGACTCTTGGATAGGCACATGAAGTTAGCACAATGAAGGGTATGTAGGTTAGTCAGATCTTAGAGGAGGATAGAAGGCCAGCACAACATCAAGGGCTGAAGGGCTTGTACTGCTAGACTGTTCTATGTTCTATGTTATGAACAATGAAATACCTGTTTAACCTTGACATTCTGAAAACTAAAGCAAGGGTTTTGCTTTCTATGTTGCAGTAGTTGCCTGAAGTATCGTCAGAAATTTAGAACCAGCGGCAGTGTAATAGTCTTTTTGCTCTTTAATACACTTGTTTTAAAGCGTTTCTCAGTTGCATCTACTTATAATGCCTTAAGCTTGGATTAAGAATACATTTTCTGGAAAATAAAGAGTTTTTGAGAGATTGAAGAATATGTTGGTAATCATCCTAGGACATATATGGTACATTTTTGCACAGTAAATCTCAAAGAAGAGATACTTTGGTCACCAGAACATAGGGGCATGAAAAAGCGAAGGAACTGAGATGCCTTTGCTTTGCACTTATAGGCAGCTTTGGTGCATCTTCCGACTTTGTAGGATTGGGTCTAATACCCTTTGAAAAGTAGATTGGTCTGAAGAAGTTGATTTGACTCAAGTTATTTGACTTATTTTACTGTTGAGAATGAAACAGGGTTTTCTTTGCTGCTGCCGTGACCTGATAAAGGCTTGTCTCAAACTCATGTTTAGTTTTTGTGAGAATTGTAATGTCACTTATGATAGAGGGACAAGTAGACAGAATCTCTTTGATATCATCCATATGTTGTTGAATATATCCTGGCTAATGGATAATCCATATAATAATCTGTGAAAACACTATCCATTAAAAGCTGTTTTGAAAATGTCAGTTCTTGTAACTCTGGGAAAGATGTATGGGAAAAATACCCATTATAGTCATTAAGCTTGGATCCTCCCTAGTAGGAAGGTCATGTGGAAGTCTTTTGAATCCAATGTTCAGTGCCTTGGAGATAAACAAACAGAGTGCCAATTTTCTACAAAAGATGTGTAGTGAAATTGTTCCAGTGTAATGCTCAACTTTGCAAATGATATTGATTTGTGCCATGGAGTTCAATTCCAGTTTGAGTTTATTCTGATCATGAACTTACAAGGAGGTCCAATGGTGGGTTGGATATCATTTTTCAAAACTAAAACAGCATTTCCTTTAAAGCTACCAGTAGAATGAAAGTGGCCTGGCTGGAGTTGGATAGCCGTGGATTGATTCGATGCTGTGATTTGGAGTCTTTGGTGTTAGAATTGACACACTGGTCTATCAGCGTGCACAGATCTATCAATTATCACAATCCACGAGGTAAACCAATGATGTAAAGTCCCACTGGATTGACATGGTAGAAGGTTTCAGGTATCCATTCCAAGAATCCATACCAATATTTAAGATGGATAATGCTAATGCATGGAATGAGCAGAATTGTTGTAAGCAATTAGCTTACCATGTGTGGACTGCATCACATAATGCTATTTTCTCAAGTGCATCTTATGTAAGATGTGCAAAGTGATGATATTTCTACTTGCATCGGTGTCCATCTTGGCACGTAGCACATGTTATTAATTCCTTTCAATCTGTTTAGCTGAAGCTCAGACCTTTAGCATTTTTGAATTGATCACATATTTGCAAACTGCAATGTTGCAGTTTACTCTTCATTGACATACTTTCGTGCCATGGATGGGAGTTTAAAAACATGCGTGACCGTGTCCCTTTGTTGACTCTTCTTCACATGCCACTATGGAGATTAGATTAGATTCCCTACAGTGTGGAAACAGGCCCTTCAACCCAACAAGTCCACACCGACCCTCCGAAGAATAACCCACCCAGACCCATTTCCCTATGACTAATGCACCTAACACTATGGGCAATTTAGCATGGCCTATTCACCTGACCTGCACAACTTTGGACTGTGGGAGGAAACCGAAGCACCTGGAGGAAACCCATGCAGACATGGGGTGAATGTACGAACTCCGAGGCTGGAATCAAACTGAGTCCCTGGTACTGTGAGGCAACAGTGCTAACCACTGAGCTACTGTGTCGCTCCTTGTATCTGAGAACGTGGACACTTTGTATAGTTTATCCCAATGTCCTTTTGTACTGAAGAAGCATCACTGGACCCAAAACATGAACACTGCTTCCTCTCTATAGATGCTATTGAGGTTTTCAGCAAATTCTGTTTTTGTTTCTGATTTCCAACATCGACAATTCTTTTGGTTTTTTTTTGTCCCCTTGTAAAACATAGCTTGCATCTATCTTAAAATGTCAGATACTGTAAGGTAGACAAGGCCATCCACATCCCATACAAAATCTGAATGGTTTACTTACCTTATTGACAGTTGCAATAAAAGTTGTAAAGTTGAGAACTTGCAGTTGCTGCTGCAATTGCTTCAAATGTGCATTCTCCTCTGGCAATACATCAATTGTTTAATATTTAGGTGTGTTTAGAAGTGCTTTTTGGGAAGATTGATGGGCATGGAGATAATGACCAGTTTCATTAGCCTTTCAGCTAAGTTAAAATTGGTAAACTCAGATTCCATACATTAATATTGACATCTGACTACAAATTAGTCAATGTTTTCACCCAACATTATCTTGAACATAGAGCTGATTTCCTAAGCATTTACAAATTTTGTAAGGACTTTTCTGGTCATCACTAGAAATACCAAAGGATTCAAGTTTTCCTAACCTTTTGTTTCCTAAATTGATAAAAAGTTTGACTGCCTGTCTTTATCAGCTATCTGTTGATCTATGAAGTGGAGGTGCTGTTGTTAGACTGAGGTGGACAAAGTTAAAAAAATCACACAACACAAGGTTATAATCCAACAGGTTTACAGAGGAACCTCGATTATCCGAATACCAATTATCAGAAAATCGGATCATCCAAAGGAGATCTTAAGGTCCCAGCAGAAACATTATAAAAAGACGTGTTTCCAACACTGATCGCATCTTTTGTTGACAGTGATTACACAGGCACCGTCTCCAAATGACTGACCTCCCGCCCTCTCTCTCTCCCCACACTTTCCCTGAAGTTCTACAGAGGTGTGTATCCTAAACCCTCCCTTCCCCAGATAATCTGGAGGGGGGTGGTGTTGGGGGCGGGGCCTCACGTGCTGTGATGCTGCATTACCTCCTGAATGAGAAGCAGACTTAAAAAACTCTGAGCCTCAGAGGAAAGGCATTTAATCGACTAACTGAACGAAATAGTGCCCGCCCATCATGTTCGGATAATCAAGGTTCCCCTGTATTTGGAAGTACTAGCTTTTGGCTAGTCAGGCTTCAGTTGCAAATTACAGTCCTTTTCACTGAGTCCGTGCCCACCAGGCTTTAGAACACAAGGCCTTGCTGCTGCTCACACTGGCTTGCCTCCAGGACTCAACTCCCTGGGCCAGCCTGGATTCATACTGCCTCCTGCGCCGAGCTCCAGCCCTTGACCTGGCCCAGGGAGTTGAGAGTGTGTGTAAATGTTGCTCCTTAGGTCCCTTTTAAACTGGGTGTGTTCTTGGAGAAGCAGTAATGGGCAGAGACTGGGATCATTTGGAATCAAGCTGCTCAGAGGGAGATCCAAGCTTACGTGTGTCATACTGACTTCCAAGGACTTTGTAATCCATTTTCCACTCTTATTTAACTTAGTAACATTTTCATCATATTGTAAATCTCGGTCTGTGACTGATGAGAAATATAAGTAAAATCTGAATCTTTCTTAGTTTCACATTGATCTGGTTTGTTTCCTGGTGCACAGCATTTAATTTCTATCATCTTTGTTACTGTTTACATTGTAAGGCTGATTGATTTTGTGATGATGTATGGACATCCTCAATTCATCACAATTATTTCTTTGCTGAAAATTAAGGATGTGTGTGAAGGAGCTACTTAATTACTGTATACAACAGGAACCTCGATTATCCAAAGGACACAGGTGGGGAGTATTTAGTTTAATCAAATACCGGATAACATAGTTAGCCAAGCATTGGGACCTCATGATCTCGTTTGGATAATCCGAAATTCGGCTAACTGAAAGCCGAATAATCGAGTTTTTTTTTTAGATTAGACTTACAGTGTGGAAACAGGCCCTTCGGCCCAACAAGTCCACACCGACCCGCCGAAGCACAACCCACCCATACCCCTACATTTACCCCTTACCTAACACTACGGGCAATTTAGCTTGGCCAATTCACCTGACCCGCACATCTTTGGACTGTGGGAGGAAACCAGAGCACCCGGAGGAAACCCACGCAGACACGGGGAGAACGTGCAAACTCCACACAGTCAGTCGCCTGAGTTGGGAATTGAACCCGGGTCTACAGGCGCTGTGAGGCAGCAGTGCTAACCACTGTGCCAGTTTCCTCTGTAATTAACCACATATTCAGCTTGTAACACCTTGATACTCCAAACACAAGGACAGAGGGTACATTGCAATGACATGATTTATATCCTACAAGTGTGCTAACCTCAACTCATAACTAAAAGCACAGCTTACATGTCTTCATTATGTATTCTACATGTACTCTATCTTTAAAATTAATTTGGTAAAGTTGCAAGTAAAAGATTAGATTAGATTCCCTACAGTGTGGAAACAGACCTTTCAGCCCATCAAGTCCAACCGACACTCTGAAAAGTAACTCTGAAAAGACCCATTCCCCTACATTCTCTGTGGAAAGCTAGGGAAGTGATTGTTGGGCCTCTTACTGAGATACTGAGTGGTTAGCACTGCTGCCTCACAGTGCCTGAGACCCGGGTTCAATTCCCGACTCAGGCGACAGACTGTGTGGAGTTTGCACGTTCTCCCCGTGTCTGCGTGGGTTTCCTCCGGGTGCTCCGGTTTCCTCCCACAGTCCAAAGATGTGCGGTCAGGTGAATTGCCCATGCTAAATTGCCCATAGTGTTAGGTAAAAGGTAAGTGTGGGGGTGTGGGTGGGTTGCGCTTCGGCGGGTCGGTGTGGACTTGATGGGCCGAAGGGCCTGTTTCCACACTGTGGGTAATCTAATCTAAATTTGTATCATCGATAGTCACAGGTGAGATGCTGGAAGACTGGAGGTTCGCTAACGTGGTGCCACTGTTTAAGAAGGGAGGTAAAGACAAGCCAGGGAACTATAGACCGGTGAGTCTGACATCGGTGGTGGGCAAGTTGTTGGAGGGAATCCTGAGGACAGGATTTACATGTATTTGGAAACGCAAGGACTGATTCAGGATAGTCAACATGGCTTTATGCATGGGAAATCATGTCTCACAAACTTGAATGAGTTTTTTGAAGAAGTAACAAAGAAGATTGATGAGGGCATCATGGTAGATGTGATCTATATGGACTTCAGTAAGGCTTTCGACAAGATTCCCCATGTGAGACTGGTGAGCAAGGTTAGATCTCATGGAATGCAGGGAGAACTTGTCATTTGGATACAGAAATGGCTCAAAGGTAGAAGCCAGAGAGCAGTGATGGAGGGTTGTTTTTCAGACAGACAATAGACAATAGATAATAGGTGCAGGAGTAGGCCATTCAGCCCTTCGAGCCTGCACCGCCATTCAATATGATCATGGCTGATCATTCCTAATCAGTATCCGCTTCCTGCCTTATCTCCATAACCCTTGATTCCACTATCCTTGAGAGCTCTATCCAACTTTTTCTTAAATGAATCCAGAGACTGGGCCTCCACTGCCCTCTGGGGCAGAGCATTCCACACACCCACCACCCTCTGGGTGAAGAAGTTTCTCCTCATCTCTGTCCTAAATGGTCTACCCCGTATTTTTAAGCTGTCCTCTGGTTTGGCACTCACCCATCAGCGGAAACATGTTTCCTGCTGCCAGAGTGTCCAATCCTTTCATTATCTTATATGTCTCAATCAGATCCCCTCTCAGTCTTCTAAACTCAAGGGTATACAAGCCCAGTCGCTTCAGTCTTTCAGTCTAATCCTTCCATTCCAGGAATTGACCTCGTGAACGTACGCTGCACTCCCTCAATAGCCAGGAGGCCTGTGACCAGTGGAGTGCCACAAGGATTGATGCTGGGTCCACTACTTTACATCATTTATTTAAATGATTTGGATGCGAGCACAAGAGGTACAGTCAGTAAGTTTGCAGATGACATCAAAATTGGAGGTGTAGTGGACAACAAAGAAGGGTACCTCAGATTAGAACAGGATCTGGATCAGATGGGCCAGTGGGCTGAGAAGTGGCAGATGGAGTTTAATTTAAATAAATGTGAGGTGCTGCATTTTGGGAAAGCAAATTCTGTCCCCGCCCCTAACCCCGCCCCCAGCTCCAGCTCCAGCTCCAGTCCCACACCAGGTCCTAGCTCCCAGCTTTGCCGGATTTTCACCATCCCTCCAGATCTCCCCCTCTCTGAGGATGAAAGATCAGTCCTCAGCAGGGGCCTCACCTTCGTTCCCCTACGCCCTCGGATTAATGAGTTCAACACGCGGCGAGATATTGAACAATTCTTCCGCCGCCTTCGCCTCCGTGCCTACTTTCACAACCAAGACTCCCGCCCACCCTCTGACGACCCCTTCTCCCGCCTCCAACACACCCCATCCACCTGGACACCCCGTGCAGGCCTCCTACCCGCCCTCGACCTCTTTATAGCCAACTGCCGCCGTGACATCAACCGACTCAACCTGTCCACCCCTCTCACCCACTCCAACCTCTCACCCTCAGAACGTGCAGCCCTCCACTCCCTCCGCTCCAATCCCAACCTCACCATCAAACCCGCAGACAAGGGAGGCGCGGTGGTAGTTTGGCGCACTGACCTGTACACCGCTGAAGCCAAACGCCAGCTCGCGGACGCCTCCTCTTATCGCCCCCTTGACCACGACCCCACCTCCCACCACCAAACCATCATCTCCCAGACCATCCAGGACCTCATCACCTCAGGGGATCTCCCATCCACCGCCTCCAACCTCATAGTCCCACAACCCCGCACCGCCCGTTTCTACCTCCTGCCCAAAATCCACAAACCTGCCTGCCCCGGCCGACCCATTGTCTCAGCCTGCTCCTGCCCCACCGAACTCATCTCCCAATACCTCGACACGGTCCTGTCCCCTTTAGTCCAAGAACTCACCACCTACATTCGGGACTCCACCCACGCCCTCCACCTCCTCCAGGATTTTCGCTTCCCCGGTCCCCAACGCCTTATTTTCACTATGGACATCCAGTCCCTGTACACCTCCATCCCCCATCACGAAGGACTCAAAGCCCTCCGCTTCTTCCTTTCCCGCCGCACTAACCAGTACCCTTCCACTGACACCCTCCTTCGACTGACTGAACTGGTCCTCACCCTGAATAACTTCTCTTTTCAATCCTCCCACTTCCTCCAAACTAAAGGAGTTGCCATGGGCACCCGCATGGGCCCCAGCTATGCCTGCCTCTTCGTAGGATATGTGGAACAGTCCATCTTCCGCAACTACACTGGCACCACCCCCCACCTTTTCCTCCGCTACATCGATGACTGTATCGGCGCTGCCTCGTGCTCCCACGAGGAGGTTGAACAGTTCATCAACTTTACTAACACCTTCCATCCCGACCTGAAATTCACCTGGACTGTCTCAGACTCCTCCCTCCCCTTCCTAGACCTTTCCATTTCTATCTCGGGCGACCGACTCAACACAGACATCTATTATAAACCGACTGACTCCCACAGCTACCTGGACTACACCTCCTCCCACCCTGCCCCCTGTAAAAACGCCATCCCATATTCCCAATTCCTTCGTCTCCGCCGCATCTGCTCCCAGGAGGACCAATTCCAACACCGCACAACCCAGATGGCCTCCTTCTTCAAGGACCGCAGATTCCCCCCAGACGTGATCGACGATGCCCTCCACCGCATCTCCTCCACTTCCCGCTCCTCCGCCCTTGAGCCCCGCTCCTCCAACCGCCACCAAGACAGAACCCCACTGGTTCTCACCTACCACCCCACCAACCTGCGCATACAACGTATTATCCGCCGCCATTTCCGCCACCTCCAAACGGACCCCACCACCAAGGATATATTTCCCTCCCCTCCCCTATCAGCGTTCCGCAAGGACCACTCCCTTCGTGACTCCCTTGTCAGATCCACACCCCCCACCAACCCAACCTCCACCCCCGGCACCTTCCCCTGCAACCGCAGGAAATGTAAAACTTGCGCCCACACCTCCACACTCACTTCCCTCCAAGGCCCCAAGGGATCCTTCCATATCCGCCACAAGTTCACCTGTACCTCCACACACATCATCTATTGCATCCGCTGCACCCGATGTGGCCTCCTCTATATTGGTGAGACAGGCCGCTTACTTGCGGAACGCTTCAGAGAACACCTCTGGGCCGCCCGAACCAACCAACCCAATCACCCCGTGGCTCAACACTTTAACTCCCCCTCCCACTCCACCGAGGACATGCAGGTCCTTGGACTCCTCCACCGGCAGAACACAACTACACGACGGCTGGAGGAGGAGCGCCTCATCTTCCGCCTGGGAACCCTCCAACCACAAGGTATGAATTCAGATTTCTCCAGCTTCCTCATTTCCCCTCCCCCCACCTTGTCTCAGTCGGTTCCCTCAACTCAGCACCGCCCTCCTAACCTGCAATCCTCTTCCTGACCTCTCCGCCCCCACCCCACTCCGGCCTATCACCCTCACCTTGACCTCCTTCCACCTATCCCACCTCCATCGCCCCTCCCCCTAGTCCCTCCTCCCTACCTTTTATCTCAGCCGGCTTGGCTCTCTCTCTCTTATTCCTGATGAAGGGCTTATGCTCGAAACGTCGAATTCTCTATTCCTGAGATGCTGCCTAACCTGCTGTGCTTTGACCAGCAACACATTTGCAGCTGTGATCTCCAGCATCTGCAGACCTCATTTTTTACTCGAAGATTATACACTTAATAGTAAGGTCTTAGGGAGTGTTGCTGAACAAGAGACCGTGGAGTGCAGCTTCATAGCTCCTTGAAAGTGGAGTCACAGGATAGTGAAGGAGAGGTTTGGTGTGCTTTCCTTTATTGGTCAGAATATTGAGTACAGGAGTTGGGAGGTCATGTTGCGGCTGTACAGGACATTGGTTAGGCCACTGTTGGAATATTGCATGCAATTCTGGTCTCCTTCCTATTGGAAAGATGTTGTGAAACTTGAAAGGGTTCAGAAAATATTCACAAGGATGTTGCCAGGGTTGGAGGATTTGAGCTATAGGGAGAGGCTGAACAGGCTAGGGATGTTTTCTTTGGAGTGTTGGAAGTTATCGAAGTTTACAAAGTCATGAGGGGCATGGATAGGATAAATAGACAACGTCTTTTCCCTGGGATGGGAGAGTCCAGAACTAGAGGGCAAAGGTTAGAGTGGCAGGGGAAAGACATAAAAGAGACCTAAGGGGCAACCTTTTCACTCAGAGTGTGGTATGTGTATGGAATGAGCTGCCAGAGGAATTGGTGGAGGCTGGTACAATTGCAACATTTAACAGGCATCTGGATGGGTATATGAATAGGAAGGGTTTCGAGGGATATTTTAATAGTGCATCTTAATCCTTTATGAATTGATTCCAGTGCTGCTCAAAGCACTTTTTTTGTGGTGAGATTGTAGCTTTTGGTGTATAGTTCAACCAAGAAGAGAAAATCTACAATTCTAGATCTCTGAAATAAAAACAGAAAATGCTGGAACTTGTGTAACTCAGGCAGAAACTATGAAGATAGACATGGAGTTAAACCAGAGATGGTAAATCTGTGGAACTCATTGCCACAGATGGCTGTGGAGGCCAAGGCATTGAGTATATTTAAAACAGAGATAGATAAGTTCTTCATTAGTATAGGAATCAAGGGTTATAGGAGAAGGCGATGTTATGATCCTCAACTCCATTTTCCTACTTTTTTTCAATCACCCTTGATTCCTATACTGAACACAAATGCCTATGTCAGCCTTGAATATACTTGATGTTACAGCCTCAACAACTCTCTGTAGTAAAGAACTGCACAGATTTACTGCCTTAGGAGAAAAATGGTCTTCCTCGCTTCTGTCTTAAATGAGTGACTCCTTAGTCCCACTCATTTAATCTGTCGATATCCATCTGTAGGCTGTGTGAGTTGGTTGCTCCACCATAGCTCACCAAGGATTTTACAAATAGTGTCCAATTGAAAGAACAGTTGTACAATTTAGTGAAAATTAGTAATAAGCCAGGCGACTGAAAACAGTTTGAGAAACCAGCTAAAGATAACTAATCAGTGCTATAGGAGGAGAAATTTGAAAAGACAAATTAAATTACCAAGAAATACAAAAAGAGACACAGGAAGCTTTGTAATATATAGATTAGCTGAAGTAAATTTTTGTCCCTTGGTAGATAAGACTGGGAAATTCATAATTGAGAAACAAGGAAATGGCAGAGAAATTGAAAAAATATTTTAGGACTACAAGACCACAATAAACAGGAACAGGAGGAGGCCATTCAGCCCTTCAGGCCTGCTCCATCATTCAACAGAATCATGGGTGATCCGGTATGCCTGACAATCCATTTTCCTGCCTCGCCTGTATCCCTCAATTTCCCCTTATGATCAAGGATCCATCTATTCCAGCCTTAAATATACACAAAGATTTTGCATCTATCGACATGACAAAAGGCATAACCATCCCAAAAGTAGTCAAAAAAAAGGGATAAAGGGAGGAAGGAGCTTTAAACAATTAAAATCGCTTTTTTAAAAATTAAACAGCACCAATGGAACCAAGAGTGGGCAGTTGATCAAATATTCTGGATAATTAAGAGGTCCACATAATCTATATAAAAACACATTCTAAGAAATAGAAACGTAATGCAGGGATATACATATCACTGTTACACTTTATTTACAGCATAAATCACTTAAGTAATAATGCAACTTTGAACATAGTACAGCACAGTACAGGCCCTTCAGCCCTTGATGTTGTGCCGACCTTTTATTCTACTCCAAGATCAAACAAGCCTACATACCCTTGGCTATCCATCTCTATCTATGCCTCTCATCATCTTGTACACCTTGATCAAGTCACCTCTCATCTTTCTTCACTCCAATGAGAAAAACCCTAGCTCCCTCAACCGTTCTTCATAAGGTATGCTCTCCATAATGAGGCAAGCAGAACTGAACACAATATCCCAAGTGTGATCTAACCAGAGCTTGTATCATAACTTGCGGCTCTTAAACTCAATCTCCCTGCTAATAAAAGTCAACACACCATATGCCGCCATAACAATTCTATCAACTTGGGTGGCAACTTTGAGGGATCTATGAATATGGACCCTAAGATTCCTCTGTTTCTCCACACTGCCAAGAATCCTGCCTTTAACCTGTATTCTGCATTCAAATTTGACCTTCCAAAATGAATCACTTCACACTTTTCCAGGTTGAAGTCCATCTGCCACTTATCAGCCTGGTTCTGCATCCTGTCAATATCTCACTGCAACCTACAACAGCTATCCACACTATCCACCATGCCACCAACCTTTATGTCATCGGCAAACTTACTAACCCACACTTTCGCTTCCTCATCCAAGTCCTTTATAAAAATCACAAAGAGCAGAGGTCCCAGAACCGATCCCATGGAACACCATTGGTCACCGAGTTCCCAGCTGAATACTTTCCATCTACCACCATCCTCTGTCTTCTATGGGCCTGCCAATTCACTATCCAGACAGACAGGTTTCCCTGTATTCCATGCCTCCTTACGTTCTGAATGAACGTACCATGGGGAGCCTTATCAAATGTCTTGCTAAAATCTCTGTACACCACATTCACTGCTCTACCTTCAACAACGTGTTTTGTCACATCCTTGGAGAATTCAATAAGGTTTGTGAGGCACGACCTGCTTCTTACAAATCCATGCTGACTAGCTCTAATCAAGCCATGGTTTTTCAAGTTTTCAGATATCCTGTCTCTCAAAATCCTCTCCAATAATTTGCCCACCACTGACATAAGACTGATTGGTCTGTAGTTTCCAGGATTATCCTTATTCACTTGCTTGAACAAGGGAATAATATTTGTTGCCCTCCAATCATCTCGGTAAAAACAATGACTGCAGATGCTGGAAATCAGATTCTGACTTAGTGGTGTTGGAAGAGCACAGCAGTTCAGGCAGCATCCGAGGAGTTGTACTACTCCAGTGGACAGTGAAGACGCAAATATCATCGCCAAAGGCACAACAATCTCTTTCCTCCCTTCCTGTAATAACATTGGATATATCCCGTCTGGTCCAGGGGACTTATCTATCCTTATGCTTTTCAAAATTTTCACCACATCTCCCTTCTTAACATCAACCTGTTCGAGCATATTAGACTGTTTCATGCTGTCCTCACAAATGTCTAGGTCCTTTTCAGTAGTGACTATTGAAACAAAGTATTCATTAAGGACCTCCCCTAATTCCTCTGACTCCAGGCGCAAGTTCCCTCCTCTATCCCTGATTGGCCCTACCATCACTCTGGCCATTTTCTTGTTTCTCACTTAAGTGCAGAACTCCTTAGGGTTTTCCTTAACCCTACCTGGTAAAGCTTTGTCATGCCCCCTTTGAGCTCTAAGTTTATTCTTCAGATCCTTCCTCGGTACCTTGTAACTCTCTAGAGCCCTGTCTGATCCTTGCTTCCTCAACCTTAAATAAACTTCCTTCTTTCTCTTGACCAGATGTTCCACTTCCCTTGTCACCCAAGGTTATTTCACCCTACCATCCCTTCCTTGTCTCAGTGTGACAAACCTGTCCAGCACTATCAGCAGGTGCTCCCTAAACAACCTCCACATTTCTATCGTGCATTTCCCTGAGAACAACTGTTCTAAATTTAGGTACTCCAGTTCCTGCCTAATAGCATTATAACTCTCCCTCCTCCAACTAAATACTTTCCCATACCATCCGCTTTGTACCTCTTCATAACTATAGTAACTTTGCCTTAAATAAAACTTAGCAGCAGAGAGCCTTCTCACTTGCACCCTCAACTGACTACTTGGACATTAGGGGAGATTGTGATTATACAGTACACTCGTGGCATTTGAAGTATATAATCTTTGCCGGTCTATTAAGACTGCTGGTTCATAAGGTATCAGTTACCATACTCAGTAAATTCATATGACTAAAGGCTGACAAGTCCTCTAGAACTATAACAACATTTAGAAGACATCTGGACTGGCACATTAACAGGACGACTTTAAGAGATATGAGCTAAAATCTGGCAAATGAGGCTAGGAGAAAGTGAGGTCTGCAGATGCTGGAGATCAGAGCTGAAAATGTGTTGCTGGAAAAGCGCAGCAGGTCAGGCAGCATCCAAGGAACAGGAGATTTGACGGAATCCTGAAGAAGGGCTTATGCCCGAAATGTCAAATCTCCTGTTCCTTGGATGCTGCCTGACCTGCTGTGCTTTTCCAGCAACACATTTTCATCAAATGGTGCTAGGTCAGATTGAGATGTCTTGTTGGCATGACGAGTTGGACAGAATGGTCTGTTTCCATGCTGCATGACCAAGTCTCCAGAACTGCTGCTTGGTGTCTTTGGGACTTAAAAGAAATTGCTGCAACCTTTGAAAATTAACTAGATTATGGAAAGGTTTCACTGAGTTGAATTTTTCAACTCAATGGAACCTATTCAAGGAAGGAGAAAAATCTTGAAATTTGGGGCCCAGTTAGATTAACATTTGACATTAGGAAAAACTGGAATGCATTATTAAGGGGCTAGTATCACGGCATTTAAAAGAAATAAAATACAATAAGAGTCAACATTAGATTAGATTAGATTACTTAAAGTGTGGAAACAGGCCCTTCGGCCCAACAAGTCCACACCGACCCGCCGAAGCGCAACCCACCCATACCCCTACATTTACCCCTTACCTAACACTACGGGCAATTTAGCATGGCCAATTCACCTGACCCGCACATCTTTGGACTGTGGGAGGAAACCTGAGCACCCGGAGGAAACCCACGCAGACACGGGGAGAACGTGCAAACTCCACACAGTCAGTCGCCTGAGTTGGGAATTGAACCCAGGTCTCAGGCGCTGTGAGACAGCAGTGCTAACCACTGTGCCACCGTGCCGCCCACAACATTGTTAGGCGAAAAAGAGATCCTGTTTTACTGATTTGTTAGATTCTTTGAGGGTATAACAAGTAGGGTGGTTAAATGAGAACCAATGGATATAGATTTCCAAAAGGCATTTGAGAAGGTGCCATATGGAAGATTATTATGTAGAAGACAAGAAGTTATGAAACAAAAACAATTTGCTGGAGAAACTCAAGAGGTCTAGCAGCATCTATTAAGAAAGAAACAGAGTTCACATTTCGAGTCCAGACTTACTTCTTCAGAATGCTTAATGTTAACTCTGTTTCTTATTCTACAGATGCTATCTGACCTGCTGAGATTCTTCAGCAATTTGTTTTTGTTCCAGATTTCCAATTACGATATTGGGGATGATACATTATTATGAATAGAAGATTGTGAAATGGACAATAAATTAATTATTTTCAGGCTGGCAAATTGCAACCAGTGGAGTGCTACAGGATCAGTGCTGGGGCCTTAAATACTTGCAATCTTTACTTCTGACTTGGATAAAAAGAGATTGTATTATATTCAAATGTGCTGACAGTACAAAATTAGTAGAAAAGCAAATTGTGTGGACTATGAAGAAATACTGCAGATTGCAAATGAAACTGCTTTAATTTCAAAGCATGACCGGGCGTCCTCAATTTTTGTTACATGCCACCCCCACACACAGCTGTGAATTGTTTGTATCTTTCTGACTTAGCCTCAGCAGAATAGAACAATGTTCTCCTTCCTACACCTTCATGTAAATTCACTTTACATCTTGAACTCCCCTTCACCACTATAAAGGCAACCCTTAGTCTTTGACTGTGGGCATTTTCATAATTTCTCCCATTTGCTACTTCTCCTCAGCATCAAAAACATATTTTCCCTTTCAATTCTGAAGAAATCATATCAGACTTAAAATTTTAATCTGTTTCTCACTCCAGCCTTGCTGAGTTTCTCCAGAAATTTGTTTTTATTTAAGTTGAATTAATGTTTACAATGAAACTAAGATTTCCACAATGTCACTGCAAAACATAGCTGGGCACTAAATGAGGTACCTTTCAGTTACTGCAGTTCTGTGGAAAGTGAGCACTAAATCAATGTGTAATTATAAAGCTCCTCAAATAGCTTCTTTGGAGGCATGAACCCAAGAGTTCTGAATTTGGCAGCTTCAAACCTTAGGTGAACTTCTCAACATCCACCCTCACTTACTCACTCAGAAGTCTTTGCACTCCCATGAGGCTTGTGTGTCACCTTCGATTATATCCTCTAAATTCTCCCAGATAAATGCGTTTGAACTGATGTGTGGATTGAAAATGTGACTGAGGCAGAATGTGGTTTGAGAGGTTGTGACAGAGGTACATGGGGCAAAGTTACATCCCAGAGATTCCTGTGTGGCCTAATTATCATCCTCTTCCACATTGCCACTGACTAGTCTTCCAGTGAAGTTTGAAAATTGGAAAATGCAGACTGGGCAGCATCTGTAAAAAGAAAAATAATGTTTCAGGTCAATAACCCACATAGGAGAAGGAAGGGATTATATCTACTTTATTTTGATCAACATCATTTTTCATATTTTTCCCCTCTCACTTTTAACCTATGCCCTCTAGTTTTGGCTCCTCCACTGCAGGGAAAAGACCTTGTCTATTTACCCTATCCATGCCCCTTATGATTTTATAAACCTCTATAAGGTCACACCTCAGCCTCCAACGCTCCAGGGAAAATAGCCCAGTCTATTCAGCCTCTTCATACAGCTCAATCCTCCAACCCTGGTAACATCCTTGAAAATTTTTTCTGAACCTTTCGACTTTGACAACAACCTTTCAATAGCAGGGAAACCAGAATCTTCCTCTTCTATACCAGTTTCTGTTCTTGAATTCCAAGACCACAACGTCAAAGCTCAGAATGGATGAAGATTACACCTCTGGGGTTTTTATCAGAAAGAGAAGGGGAGGAAGCTTCCAGTTGTGTAATGCTTCAGGAAGATAAGACATCTTTTGTCACAAACCTGCAGTGTCATCATGTTCCAAATTTTCCTTCTTCCCACTGCAAGAGCAGAGATTTTCCAGGAGGTCAAAAAGTATTCCCTGTTGTAGACAGCACTTGAGTAACTTATCTGAAATGGACATTAGGTAATGCAATATTATATTTATGTGCCTCCTGGCTTGGAGACCATAAAATACCTACTGTAGGTATCCATCTTAGAGAATGTTGAACAAAAACACAGAACAAATTAGACTGTTGCCTGTAAGTTTGCAACATGATATCAGAATAAAGCTGAGATTGAGTGCTGGAGAGCTGTGCAGAAGCACAGCTACTAAAAGAGAACAGAGGTATGATAAGAGCTGTTGAAAACAACAAAAACAAAACAGAGAAGCAGGCTGCGGTTGCAAGGATAGGATAAGACACAATGGTTGCAAATGTTCCTTTCCCAGGAGAATTTGAAATGAAAGATGATAAAAGCAGAAATGGCAGCTTTTCCATTTGCAATAGCAAAATTACAACATTATAACACATGTAATTAACAAGTCAGAGCAGCTATGAGGAGCTACACATGTTTAATTCTTGGGGAAGAGATTGTTACAAAGTGCGTTCCATGTTAAATTTTTCTGAAGTGAACAAAATAAATGAACAACAGAAATTTTCAAAGCCTAGAGGGCCACCTAGAACTCCAAGTGAACATCTCAGTGTTTACAGTGGAAAAGGACATGGAAGAGATAAAATATAGGGAATTAGATGGTGACATCTTGAAAAAATGTCCATATTACTTGAGGATGTCTTGAAATGCATAAAAGTGGATAAATCCCCAGGACCTGGTCATGTGTACCCGAGAATTCTGTGGGAAGCTAGAGAAGTGATTGCTGGGCCTCTTGCTGAGATGTTCATCGATAGTCACAGGTGAGATGCTGGAAGACTGAAGGTTGGCTAACGTGGTGCCACTGTTTAAGAAAGGAGGTAAGGACAAGTAAGGGAACTATAGACCTATGAGCCTGACATCAACGGTGGGCAAGTTGTTGGGGGGAATCCTGAGGACAGGATGTTCAAGTGTTTGGAAAGATAAGGACTGTCAACATGGCTACGTGCATTGGAAATCATGTCTCACAAACTTGACTGAGTTTTTTGAAGGAGTAACAAAGAAGATTGATGAGGGCAGTGCGGTAGATGAGATCTATATGGACTTCAGTAAGGCATTCAACAAGGTTCCCCACGGGAAACTGGTTAGCAAGGTTAGATCTCACAGAATAATGGGAGAACTAGCCATTTGGATGCAGAACTGGCTCAAAGGTAGAAGACAGAGGGTGGTGGTAGAGGGTTGTTTTTCAGACTGGAAGCCTGTGACCAGTGGAGTGCTAAAAGGATTGGTGCTGGGTCCTCTACTTTTCATCATTTATACAAATGATTTGGGTGCGACTATAAGAGGTATATAGTTAGTAAGTTTGCAGATGACACCAAAATTGGAGGTGTAGTGGACAACAAAGAAGGTTACCTCAGATTACAACAAGATCTTGATCAGATGGGCCAATGGGCTGAGAAGTGGCAAATGGAGTTTAATTTAGATAAATGCGAGGTGCTGCATTTTCGGAAAGCAAATCTTAGCAGGATTTATACACTTAATAGTAAGCTCCTAGGGAGTGTTGCTGAACAAAGAGACCTTGGAGTGCAGGTTCATAGCTCCTTGAAAGTGGAGTCACAGTTAGATAGGAGAGTGAAGGAGGTATTTGGTATGCTTTCCTTTATTGGTCAGATTATTGAGTACAGGAATTGGGAGGTCATGTAGGAGCTGTACAGGATATTGGTTAGGCCACTGTTGGAATATTGCATGCAATTCTGGTCTCCTTCCTATCAGAAAGATGTTGTGAAACTTGAAAGGATTCAGGAAAGATTTACAAGGATGTTGCCAGAGTTGGACGATTTGAGCTATAGGGAGAGGTTGAATAGGCTGGGGCTGTTTTCCCTGGAGCGTCGGAGGCTGAGGAGTGGCCTTATAGAGGTTTACAAATCATGAGGGGCATGGATAGGATAAATAGTCAAAGTCTTTTCCCTGGGGTGGGGGGGGGAGTCCAGAACTAGAGGGCATAGGTTTAGAGTGAGAGGGACCATTGAATATTGAATATTAGAAGTTCAATATTTGGGCCAAAATGAAAAAAAGAGTACACTATCTGTCAGCATTAATATAGCTTACAGAATCCTGTAGTTTTGCACAATTATTAAAAAAAAGAACATAGAAAAAATACAGCGCAGTACAGGCCCTTCGGCCCTCGATGTTGCACCCACCCAAGCCCACCTAACCTACACTAGCCCACTATCCTCCATATGTCTATCCAATGCCCGTTTAAATGCCCACAAAGAGGGAGAGTCCACCACTGTTACTGGCAGGGCATTCCATGAAACCACGACTCGCTGAGTAAAGAATCTACCCCTAACATCTGTCCTATACTTACCACCCCTTAATTTAAAGCTATGCCCCCTTGTAATAGCTGACTCCATACATGGAAAAAGGTTCTCATGGTCAACCCTATCTAAACCCCTCATTACCTTGTACACCTCTATCATGTCACCCCTAAACCTTCTTTTCTCCAATGAAAACAGCCCCAAGTGCCTCAGCCTTTCCTCATACGATCTTCCTACCATACCAGGCAACATCCTGGTAAACCTCCTCTGCACCCGTTCCAGTGCTTCCACATCCTTCCTATAGTATGGCGACCAAAACAGCACACAATACTCCAGATGCGGCTGCACCAGAATCTTATACAACTGCAACATGACCTCAGGACTCCTGAACTCAATTCCTCTACCAATAAAAGCCAGTACGCCATATGCCTTCTTCACAGCACTATTTACCTGGGTGGCAACTTTCAGAGATCTGTGTACATGGACACAAAGATCCCTCTGCTCATCCACACTACCAAGTATCCGACCATTAGCCCAGTAATCCATCTTCTTGTTACTCTTACCAAAGTGAATCACTTCACACTTACCTACATTGAACTCCATTTGCCACCTTTCTGCCCAGCTCTGCAGATTATCTATATCCCACTGTAACCTGCCACATCCTTCCTCACTATCAACAACTCCACTGACTTTCGTATCATCTGCAAACTTTCTCACCCTACCTTCTAGCCCCTCCTCCAGGTCACTTATAAAAATGACAAACAGCAATGGTCCCAAAACAGATCCTTGCGGAACACCGCTAGTAACTACACTCCAAGATGAACCTTTACCATCAACTACTACCCTCTGTCTTCTTCCAGCCAGCCAATTCCTAATCCAAACCTCCAACTCACCCTCAATGCCATACCTCTGTATTTTTTGCAGTAGCCTACCATGGGGAACCTTATCAAACGCCTTACTAAAATCCATATACACCACATCTAGAGCTTTACCCTCGTCCATCTCCTTAGTCACCTTCTCAAAGAATTCAATAAGGTTTGTGAGGCATGACCTGCCCTTCACAAAACCATGCTGACTATTCTTGATCACATTATTCCTATCCAGATGTTCATAAATCCTATCCCTTACAATTCTCTCTAAGACTTTGCCCACAACAGAAGTGAGACTCACCGGCCTATAGTTACCAGGGCTATCTCTACTCCCCTTCTTGAACAAGGGAACCACATTTGCTATCCTCCAGTCATCTGGCACTAACGAGGACATAAAAATCAAGGTCAATGGCTCTGCAATCTCCTCCCTCGCTTCCCAGAGAATCCTAGGGTAAATACCATCAGGCCCAGGGGACTTATCTATTTTCACCCTTTCCAGAATTTCCAACACCTCTTCCCTACATACCTCAAAGCCATCCATTCTAATTAATTGTTACTCAATATTCACATCAGCAACAATGTCCTGTTCCTGAGTAAATACTGACGAAAAGTATTCATTCAGTGTCTCTCCAATTTCTTCAGCCTCCACGCACAACATCCCACTACTATCCTTGATTGGACCTATTCCTACCCTAGTCATTCTTTTATTCCTGACATACCTATAGAAAGCCTTTAGGTTTTCCCTAATCCTACCAACCAAGGACTTTTCATGTCCCCTCCTTGCTGCTCTTAGCTCTCTCTTTAGATCCTTCCTGGCTACATTATAACTCTCAATCGCCCCAATTGAACCTTCACTCCTCATCTTTACATAGGCCGCCCTTTTCCCTTTAACAAGGGATTCCAATTCCTTATTAAACCACGGCTCCCTCACATGACCCTTTCCTCCCTGCCTGACAGGTACATACTTATCAAGGACACTCAATAGCTGCTCCTTGAACAAGCTCCACATATCGATTGTGCCCTTCCCTTGAAGCCTACTTTTCCAAGCCACGCATCCCAAGTCGTGCCTCACCGCATCATAATTTCCCTGCCCCCAGCTATAACTCTTGCCCTGCAGTGCACACTTATCCCTCTCCATCACTAAAGTAAAAGTCACCAAATTGTCTAATTATAGACAGGATAGTATTAGCTGACAATCCTGTATTAGCTGAGGTTGCCATGAACATTCCACCTTCTCAATGTCACCTCTCAGCTGAGGCATTAAACCACCACCAATCATGTCTCTGTAATGAAAGGGCAGCCCTGTGGTCCTCTGGGACAATGACGATATTTCATTCATCATCAGAGAACCTGCAGTGAGTGTACATCCACTGAGAGCAAAAACCTACTCTCAGGAAAGTGATCAACATGTGGAGAAGTACAGAAGTTTAAATGAACAGGTAGAGAATAAAGATTTGGGAGATTCAACATTGCACATCACCTCCATGTTAACCAAGTAAAAAGTGAGGTCTGCAGATGCTAGAGATCAGAGCTGAAAATGTGTTGCTGGTTAAAGCACAGCAGGTTAGGCAGCATCCAAGGAACAGGAAATTCGACGTTTCGGGCCGGAGCCCTTTCCTGATGAAGGGCTCTGGCCCGAAACGTCGAATATCCTGTTCCTTGGATGCTGCCTAACCTGCTGTGCTTTAACCAGCAACACATTTTCAGCTCCATGTTAACCAAGTCAAATGGCAAGGCTGAACTGGCAATGAAAATTGCTAAATGAATCAAAGAATTTAAGCAAAGCCCTCACAGATGTATATAAGAAAATCTTTATATGATGAAATCCTACTGAAAGAATGGAGAATTGCCCATTAAATGTTTCATGACCAATAACAAAGAAAAACCATCAAGCTGTATGTCGTAACAGTGAGTGAGTAAAGCAAGGTAAAATAGAGAAAGTCATATTTCATTTTGATAAAATTGCCAAATAATTGCCAGAACTGAACAGTGGAGAATCAGTCAGGAGACATGCCTTCAACAGTCTCAATAAGAATTGGCCCCAATATCAACTTGGGACCTGTACAGAGCAGTTGTCACCTTGGCCAAATGCAATGATGGAAGTTAATGACCAGGCATACCTTCACAGCAGCAGGCACAGCAGACATCTACACACAACTCGAGAAGCTGTTCGTTCCTTCACAGCAGATGGCCGATTGGAAGATGTGAACTTACCAAATGCACAGACCACAGATGAATATCAGTCCCAGAAGTCCATTGCAACCAAATAACAGAAATGGAACAACAATCAATACCAATTCAACAATGACTTGGAAACAACACTTCCCGGAGAAGTTACATTTTCAGAAGAACAATCATAACTGGATGCATGTTTTTTCATTAAGAGAGTGGCACAATTTAAAGTCTGTAAACGTAATGTATATTCAGTGACTGACAAGAATAGCAAACTGCTAATGCATGTGAACAGTTCTATGTATAGTGAGTAACATGGGTAACTCACCATGTACATTACAATCCTTGTAAAGGGGAATTGTTTGGGAAAACAATGTAAAACTGCACTAGTGTGTCACTTGGCTTGCTGCAGTGTGTGATCCCCACCATGAGGCACTCACTGCAGACATCTATTTTATAGCCTAAAGGGAGTGCTCTTGTGGGGCAGTGGTAATGTCTCTATGTTGAGCCTGGAGGACAGGATTCACGTCCGACCTACTCAAGGTGTGTCATTAACATCTCTGAACAGGTTGATTAAAAATAGCTACAAGCTAGATGACTGTCCTGTAACCTCCGAACAGTTTCTTTTCCAACTAGCAAGTGGAATAAATGAGCTGGTTATGCTGAATGGCATCGACAACTTGAACAAGAGATATGAGCATATTAATTAGTTCAAGTGAAGGAAGGTGTTTGAACATGAAAGTATTTTCGCTTGGTGGAGATATGTAGCCATGCTAATAGGATCCTTACTTAACACCTCTTTAAACATTGGAACCTACATATCTTTCATCCTCTAAAAGTAACAACTAACTATTCACAAAGAAATAGGAGAGTATTATGTGGCCTTGTCAGCCCTTGATATTTCATACTTGTTACAGCATTGATCTGCAGTTCCACCAATGACAGAGTTGGCTTTCAATGTTTGGATCTCCTCTCTTCACAGATTCCATAGACAGGCAAGCACACTGTGTCACTTCAGCTCAGAAGGGTTAACAGATCTGTTTCAGAAATTATAGCATCATCTATTTTCCCACATGTGGATCCTAGTTTGGAAGTAGCTAGTGTAAGCAACCATGTTAAAATGTTTCACAAATTGACGCAAAAGAAACACAAAAAATAGGCAAAGTACAAGCTGAGTTGCAGTGAGTTGACATTTTTCCTAAATTTTATTTTTATTGATAACAATGAAATACATAAACATTTTAGTTTGTTTCCTCAGAACTGGAAGAAATTATAAATGGGCAGCATCCAAAAGGAATAGAAGAAAAAGGAAGTGGCAGGAGATACACAATGACCAAACAAAATGGAACAGCCAGCTTTGATCAAGAACAAGAAATGGTTAAAAGGAGAAATGATATCATATCAGCTACAAAAGCTGGCAGCCCTGCAGTAAACAATCCTTTTCAAATAGGATATCTTCATATGGCTCAACTTAGCTGATGTCATAAGAGGCCAATCCTTGAGAGCAGGTTCTGCCATAAATACATGAAGCTGTTAATTGCCATTGTGGGTATTTGTTTTCAGCATTGGAGTCTGTTGTCAAGTTGTTGTAGCCTCTGATTATCATGGTGGCTAGCAGTGTCACCATCAAAAGCAAGCACATTGACAGAGATCAACGGTTACAAGATAAATGTGTGAAAAGTATTAAAGACAACTCAGCAAGGAGAATGGAAAACATGAAAACTGGCAGAGCAGAACAGGCATCTGCAGCCAAGAAGTCTAGAAGAATATAGTTCAGGTGGCAACAATTTCTGCCATCATGGATCTAAATGAATGTCTTTACAGCAAGAGATTTGTCTTATAAAGAAATATGTAAATATCAAAGCCTACAAGTGACTAATTTTTCAACAATTCTGCATCAGATTAGTTTTAGAATTATATCGCATATGGGATTAATAGTTATATGCTAATAGCTTGACTAATAGCATTATCAGTGATGTTCACTAGGACCTGGGTGAACCTGTTTTCTAGTGAGGTCCTGTTCAAATTACAAACCAAATGCCATTTTGTGGAAAGACTGCCCCAAGTTTATTTTCATATGATGGAATGGGCAGGGTTTGGATGAGGTCAGAAAATCTTGAGGTATATTCAGCATGCTTGTCAGTGCCTTCTATCTCAGCCTCGTAACATGAACTTAATCTCCAGTCGTGGTGAGCATAATGTAGGTTTGCACAACAATTTCAATTCCAATATGTTAAGGTCATTGTCTCATTTGAAGGAGTTTGGAGCTGAGGACCAAAGAAAAGGGAGTTGGAGAATAGTGTCAAAACGAGCAAATGTTGTTGCTATTTAGTACAGGTGTCCTCAATGTGCTGCTGATTGTTGCGATAAGTGAAAGATATAGGCAAATGGCTGCAACAGGGATCAAGAAAGTGTGGCTGAACATGCAGAGTGGGCTAGAAATTGAAGCATCGTACCAACTTAGTGAAGAAAGTAAGGTACTCAGAAAAGGGTAGTTGATTGCCACATTAACCTTTATCCTGCTGTCTGCAGCATTGTAACACCTTACTGTACTCTATCTCTAATGTATTTCACCTCCCTACCATTCACTTTGTAATTGCTTCCCTTTCTTTGCACCATCTCCATTTCTGCATCCACTACTTCACGCACCCTTAATCTTATGTAATGTTGAATCCTGCCTCAGTAACTCTTCCTACATGGTTTTGGATTAACATCCCATTATATTCAATCATAAGATTCTTCCTTCTTTCCTTGCAGTGCTCACACAACACCAGTTTATAGTCCAATGGATTTATTGGAATCACAAGCTTTCGGAGTACTGCTCTTTTGTCAGGTGAAGAGCAGGGCGCAGAGCACAGCACAGGCACAGAACTTATAGGTGGAGAGATAATGGCAAGATAATTCCAGGTAATTAAGTGTGTCAGCAGATAAGTAAAAATAGTGTGAATTGAGTGTTGACATAAAAAGTCTTTGCAGGTGATCAAAAGTGTCAAACAGTGTGAGTGAAGTGTCAACAGCTGAATAAAAGGTGAAGGGATGACTTATGAACTGATCAATTAGAGCTCAGGGATAATTACAAATAATCAAAAATAAAATAATGCTAGAGACAAACCAAATGGCTGGAACAATGAGTAGGTATCAGATTTACATGCCAAGGGTCTAACCAAAGTAATAATTAACCAAAAACTGTACAAATTAATTGAGATAATAACAAATTATCAAGGTAGTGGTGTCAAAACAGAACAGTAAGAATGATTTTACAAACACAGAATAGTATGGTGGGGTTACATGTAATGCGACATGAACCCAACATCACAGTTGAGTCTGTCCTCATGAGCATGGTGATATGGTGCTATTTCTCAGGAAGTTGCATGGGAGAGCTCTGATGGTGGGAGAACTTGGGATCAGGATGTAGGAAAAACACCTGCTCCTCCTACCTTAAAAGGAAAAGGAATATTATTGATGCATTGTCTCTTACTGACCCCCATCACCCCCACTGACCTGACATATTGTAGTTGTTGGGATTCCCAAAGTCTTAGCAACCCATTTGGTCAAAGCAAGGTAGATGGACACTCAGTTCCTGTGATCTAGATTAGATTAGATTACTTACAGTGTGGAAACAGGCCCTTCAGCCCAACAAGTCCACACCGACCCGTCGAAGCGCAACCCACCCATAACCCTACATTTACCTCCTATCTAACACTACGGGCAATTTAGCATGGCTAATTCACCTGACCCACACATCTTTGGACTGTGGGAGGAAACCGGAGCACCTGGAGGAAACCCACGCAGACACGGGGAGAATGTGCAAACTCCACACAGTCAGTCACCTGAGTCGGGAATTGAACCCGGGTCTCTGGCGCTGTGAGGCAGCAGTGCTAACCACTGTCTCATCTGAATGAAAGCTTGTACCTAGGTTAGAACAGAGAACATTACAGTGCAATACTGGCCTTTCAGACCTCGATGTTGTGGTGACCTGTGAAACCAATCTGAAGCCAATTTAATCTACATCTAGAATGTAGCAGCTTTTAACCGTCATCCAATCCACTTGCCCATAATGAACACCTCATCCAACCTAGGCTACACCACATCCTTGATGGTTTGAGTGTGATGTACAGAGTGGTGGAAGGTAAAACATTGTGTGGAAATGTCTGCCCTCTACCCTAACTCTGGAACCATGATGTTAGATTCTTCACAACAATCTCATACCAGTAAGAGCCTTGAGCTCGTGTGGCTCTGCAGTTTGGCAGGTCCAGTATATCAGTGCAGAGCTTGGGACGAGGAAATTGGAAAGGTTAACCCCTCGGAGATATGATGTGGAGGTGCTGGTATTAGACTGGGGTGGAAAAAGTCAAAAATCCCACAATGCCAGGTTATAGTTCAACAGGTTTATTTGAAACCACAAGCTTTCAGAGCACTGCTCCTTTAGCTGCCTGAGGAAAGAGCAGGGGCTCCAAAAGCTTGTGGTTTCAAGTAGACCTGTGGCATAATAACCCAGTGTTGTGTGATTTTTCACCTAAGGAGATAGTGAGGAATGCAGATGCTGCAGAGTCAGTTGATAAAGTGTGGTATTAGAAAAAGAATAACAGGTTAAGCAGCATCCAAGGAACAGGACAGTCAACATTTTGGGCAGGATTCTTCGTCAGGACTGGGGAGGGAGATGGGGGCTGAGAAATAAATCAGGGGTGAGGCTAGGGGAAAGGTAGGTGGGATGGCTGTAGATAGATGCAGGTAGGAAGTGACTGTGATAGGCCAGTGGGAAGGGTGGAGTGGATCGGTGGGAAAGAAGATGGACAGGCAGGTCAGGTCAAGAGGACTTTGCCATGTCTGAGGGTTGGATCAGAGATGGTGGAAGAGGAGATTTGGAAACTGGTGAATTCAATGTCAAGGCCATGTGGTTGTAGGCTCCTGAGGTGAAAGATGAGGTGTTTTCTCCTCCAGTTTGCAGGTGACTCAGTTTAGGTGGTGGAGGAGGCCCAGATTGGACACGTCATCAGGGGAGTGGGAGGGGGACTTGACATGGATGGCCACTGGAAGGTGGGGTTTGTTGGTGTATACAGACCAGAGATGTTCCCTGAACTGTTCTGTGAGTTTGCGCCTATTCTCTCTGATGTAGAGGAGACCATACTAAGAGCAACAGATACAGTAAATGAGGTTTGAGGATATGCAAGTAAATCTCTGCCAGATTTGGAATGATCTTTTGGGGCCTTGGAAGGAAGTGACGAGGAGGTGTGAGTGCAGGTTTTGCACCTCTTGAGGTGGCAGGGGAAGGCACCAGGTGTGGAGAGTGTGTTGGTGGGGAGCGTGGACCAAACAAAGGAGTTGCAGAGGGAACAGTCCCTAAGGAACGCAGATAGGTGTGGGGAGAGAAATATATTTTGGTGATAGGGTCTGACTGTAGATGGCTAAAATGGTAGAGGATGATGCATTGGATTTGGAAATCAGTGGAGTGGAATGTGAGGACCAGGGGATTCTGTCCTTGTTGTGGTTGGGAGTGGGGTTCGAGGGCAGAGGTGCGGGAAATGGAGGAGATGCAATTGAAGGCACTGTTGATCACAGGGGATGAACTCCTGGCAAAACCGTTGGGTAGGAAGGTCAATGGGAGAGCAGGGACAGGAAATTAGTTTATCTGGAGGCATCAACCATTGGCCCAACATATCCTATTAAGAAGTCAAAGGGACAGAGGGAAAATGTAAGGTGAGTGTTGAAGAATTAATGTTTCAGGTGTTTTTAATGGTGTGTACCTGAGGGCAGAGAAACGAAAGGACACACAATAGCAGGAGTGATAAATACAAAACCTGAGAAAGATAGGGTAATAGAAATAATGATTTCAAGTCTGGAGCAGCTAAATTGTGTATGCAAATATTCAAAGAAACACGGAGCATCACACACAGTCACAAGATCAGGAGAGCTACATTTTGAAATAAACAAAAGGATAGAGAAAAAAACGGTGAGAAAACCTTTGGACCTCTTGCTTTATTAGTAAAGTTAATGCACATTGATTGGAATTAGTAACAGACTGATGTGCAGGTGCAGAGACAGGTGTGAGAGACTAGAAGCTATTTAAAGGTCACAACACTGACACATGTATGTCCATGAATTCAAATATTCCTGTGGCCACAGTGAAACAGCTGTTGCTGGTACCTAGACTTCCACACACAAAAATGATTAGTAAGCTGACAGACAGTGGTCCATATGGATGGATTCTTGGGAATCTGCTGTTTAATCAAAGAAAAACAACAGTAAATGTATTGCCCTGAAAGTCATCAATGTCAAACCGAGACTTGAGAATCGTTTTAGTGAAACCAATTTGACCATTTTCCATTAAAACTTCAAGGTCAGTAGGCTCTGTGATATAAAATTAATTCCCAGTTTGATCACTGCCAGTTGAGCAAAAGCCACAGCTATAAATCACTGTTCCATTCACGATTTCAGACACAGGAAAGATATTTCTATGGTGTGTTTTGACATTCAGGCAGTAACAGGTGACTGAAATTTGTTGAGTAAGTCCCTCACTGACAGTACTGTGTTAAATCCCTTGAGAAGAATAGTGTTGATACATTGGTGATCCATTTAGTCCTTGATCTGGTTAAAATTAGTGTGAATTGTTGGTAGCAGTGTTTCATTTGAAGGCTAGATATAACCTAATGTTCGCAACTGAACCCTATCCTCAGTGCAGGGAAATCCTGACTCACCTCACTCCACTTAAATCAATACTACCCTTCCCAATTTCTGCCTAATTATATTGTTTTTGCTGTATTCACTAACCTGGATTTTAAATATACTTTTTTTGCATTCATTTTATAGGCTAATTTCAAAGCTCAATTTTTGGGTTTCTACATGTACTCAAAATGCAGATATCTAAATACGAAAGGTAATGCCATCTGGCATTGAATATATAAATAATGGAAGGTTAGACACATTTCTGACATAGAAACTGCTATAAAAATAAATACTTTTTTGCTGATATACCCTTTTATTTTTATTTGCCTGCAAGATACTCCCTACAGCATTAATTAATACTTTTCCTTCAGATAATTACAGAGAAATATACCTCTGTGATGTTTTGAAGGGGCATCCTGGATGAAGGTCTAAGATGGGCCTGTACTGCGCTGTAAAGTTCTATGACTCAGTAGTTCCATACGCCTGGTGAATTATAATCATTAACAGGACCTGATAACACCTGCAGCATAGCGATGAAGTTCAAACTGATCTCATTACTAAATGAGACATTTTGATCTGACAGCTGTGAACAGACTGTCAATTTATAAAAGACTGATTAAACCACAAGTAACATTTGGGCTGCCTCAGCCACCTGTTTTAATAATTATTTTTTCCACCAAGTCCTTGATGTGTCTAACCATGTCTCTTTCCATTCTTGTTACCTATGTCCATCATAGGTGTTTTACCAAGAGAGTGAAGTACTATTAAAATTATATGGTAACTCATGATCACTTAGTTCTTCGCCCTGCGGACTTACCTTTTGTAAGATTATCAAGTATAAACTTACCATTCAAAGGTCTAAATTAACAAAAAGAAACTTCTTATAATGAGCCAATGAAAACTTTAATCTTTTAAATAATGTTGCATTAAATCTCTATGAAATTAGATCAACAGGTTATTTTCACACTTTTTGCAACAAAAAAACCATACATCATAAACCACAAATACCTGTCACACAATGCATGCACGCAGACATCGTTAAATACAAGCAATTATAAAGTTTTAGTGCTAATCTACAGAATCACAGTAACTATACACACTGTAAACAAGCTCCCTCCCTCAGTAACCTCACCTACAGTTTGAGCCTCCCGAGGAAATTCTTTCCACATCATTTGACTCTGCATGAAGGGACTTCCTGTATGGACTGCTCCACTATTTCTTCACCCTTCTAAATTGTTCTGATGTGTTGTAACATGCCATCTGGAGATGGTGATGGTCCCTGGTAGGAGGCTCCCTAGTGCAAGCCCTCCTTTTTCCTATCTTTGGAGAAGGAGCATGCAGTGCCAATTGGCAGACTCATCCAAACCAGTGAGTAAAAGGTGTGGGATGGCATCATTTCTTCCAAAAAATAGCAATTTAATTTAAATTTGCTTTCCCTTTCTTTATTATTACACAGCCCTTTTTAGGGGGTGTTGAATTTTCATTTTATTTAATTTTGTCCAGTTTAATTTTTTAGTTTTACTGGTTAATTCAAATAAGTATGTATAGCTGAAGAAATGCAACTTGTGAATTAAAACTGTTGTCATTTTCATAAGGTTGTAGGATCACTACATAGGAAACAAAAAATGAAATACCGCAATCAAATGCTGCTTCCCTGTATCAAAAGCCCACTACCCATCAACTCAATTGTTCTTTCATATTTGGGAGATTTGATTGCTGGTCCAGATTTATAACTGAAAATGTGTTGCTGGTTAAAGCACAGCAGGTCAGGCAGCATCCAAGGCCCAGGAAATTTGACGTTTCGGGCCGGAGCCCTTCATCAGGAAAGGGCTCCGGCCCGAAACGTCGAATTTCCTGTTCCTTGGATGCTGCCTGACCTGCTGTGCTTTAACCAGCAACACATTTTCAGCTCTGATCTCCAGCATCTGCAGACCTCACTTTTTACTCCCAGATTTATAACTATCAAACTTGCTACTTACAAAATTTACTATAAATGACTTCACTATTTTATCATTTTAAAATGTTTCAACTTTGGTGTACATTGTTGGAAGAAAGAACTTGCAATTATACTTAGTCTTTCATGTTCTCATGACATTTCAGAGTGGATTTACAAATTTGCAAACAGCAGGATCCCACAAAGCAATGAGATAACTGAATGGTTAATCCATTTTGACCATGATATTGTGAACAATAAATCCTGATCAGGTCACTGCAAGCACTCACTTGCCCATTTCGAATTCTGCAATGGGATTTTCTAAGCCCAATCAAGAAGACAGGTGAGGGGCTCAATTAAACAATTTGTTTGAAGTACAGTTCCTCCAGAAATGTGGCACCTCTTCCATTCTATATTGAAGTGTCAGGCTAATTATTAATTTTTAGTGGGGCTTGATTACACCACCTTTTGCCTCAGGCCAAGACTGCTCTATAAATATAATTTTATATAAACATAATGATAAGACTCGGACAACTCCTTCAATTACAGATAGATTGCAGGATCAGATGAGCGCTGTCTGAAATATTTAAATTTTATTTTGCTGTGCAATTTGAAGTCATGGGCTCAATCACCGAACTAGTGTGTTTTTTTGCAAAAGTTTCATCGCTGGGTGACATCATCAGTGCGTCTTTGATAAGGTGTTGGTGGTTGTGCTGCCTGGTATTTATGAGTCTCTGTTTGTTGATACTTCCGGTTCTGAATCTGAGTGGTTTGTATACGGGGTCCAGTTCAATGTATCTATTGAGTGAGCTCTATGTTGCCTGTGCTTGGATGGTTCCACTGTCCCAGTTAAATTTGTGTCCTTTATTGTCTGTGTGGTTGGTAATGAGAGACTGCTGGTCATGTCTGGTAGTGGTGAGTTGATGTTTGTGCACTCGTATGGTCAATTTTCTTCCAGTTTGTCCTATGTACTGTTTTTCAGAGTCTTGGTAGGGCATCTTGCAGATAGCTTTCATCCTGTTAGATGTGGGGGTTGGGTCTTTAACCTTCGTGAGGAGTTGGTGGAAGGTGCTTACTGGTTTGTGAACCACTAAGATCCCCAGCTTCTGAGTAGTTGAGTGGTTATCTCTGATATGTCTTTGATGTATGGTATGTTCGCTATCGTGTCTGGTCGTGTAGCGTTTTCTTCTTTTGTCCGGTAAGTATCGGAGGACAGTGCTCTTGGGGTACCTGTTTCGTTTATATCCTTTGAATAGGTGTTCCTGTTCTGCCTTCTGGAGTTCTGGGTTGCTGCAGTGTGTCCTTGCTCATTTAAATAATATTCTAATGAAACTCCATTTGTGGGTGCTAAGGTGGTTGCTGTTGTAATTCAGTATCTGGTGAGAATGGGTATTTTTGTACACATTGGTCTGGAGTTCCCCAGTAAGTATGCGTTCCACTAATATGTCCAGTTTAGAAAAAGTTTATTTTTTCAATTAATAGTGGTGTATCAATGGTCAGATGGTCTGGAATTTAAGCATTAATTTGTACTTGCTCTGCTCTGATTCAAATGAGCAACTGAGATGTTACCAGCATATTCTGTTTTTGTTGCAGATTTCAACAACTGTGGCTTTCTTTGTTTAAATTGTAAACTCGACTGCATGCTTTGAAATACTACAAAGCTTAAATGAAAAGGTGACCTTTCAAGCTCAAGATCATCTGATCCAACAAACAGAACCATTGACTGGGTACGGTGGTTGAGATCTTTCTCAGGTGGTCTGGCATTAATTCCCCATCTGTAAAAGGTCACCACGAATGCAAAAGATAATGGTAACGTGCAATTTTAGAACAGGGAAACTGAATATCCAACTGGAGAAAAAAAATAAATTTTTGTCTTGATCAACTGATGGTCCTATATAAGCAAAACAAGGAGGGAAACATCCAGGATGGATGAATGTATGCCAGTTGGAGGTCACCTGACTTGTCTACTACTTCAACTTTGTAAGCAATATCTCAGAGCATGATACTGTCTTCCATTTTGATTACATCCCCTTCCCAGAATGTTTTATTTCCATGCAAACAATAGAGGTCTAGAATAATAGAATCCCTACAGTGTGGAAACAGGCCATTCAGCCCAACAAGTCCACACTGACCCTCTGAAGAGAATCCCACTTAAACCCATTCTACATCCCACTCTACATTTACCTCTAACTTACACATCCCTGAACACTAGGGACAATTTTTTGCATGGCCAATTCACCTGACCTACACATTTTTGGACTGTGGGTGGAAACCTAAGCACCTGGAGGAAACCCATGCAGACACGGGGAGAATGTGTAAACTCCACACAGACAGTCACCTGAGGTGGGAATCAAACCTGGGTCCTTGGTGCTGTGAGGTAGCAGTGCTAACCACTGAGCCATCATGCCACCCCATCTTAGGATAATGTAAATCTGAAACAGATACAGATAATACTGATGAAATTCTGGAGGTCTGGCAGCATCTGTGGAGAGAGAAATAGAGTTAACATTTTCAAGTCCACTGACTATTCTTCAGAACTGACAGAATACAGGAAAAAGTGGTATTTACCTTGATGACATGGGATGGAGAAGGGAAAGGACCGAGTGGATAATTGGAAATGGAACATTTGTATGAGCATGTGCGCATGAGAGAGATAAAGAGAGTGAGGAAAAGTTAGACAGACAAAGCGATATTTGATAGTAAGCCTGGGGTAGGTAGATGTTAGTGAGGATGATAAGCGGGTGAAAATGGGTGAAAGCAGCCCATGTTATGACAGGACCTGGGGTACATGCTCTAAAAATTATTGAACTCCAGGCTGTGTTCTGAAATGACATGCTGCTCTTCCAGCTTGCACTGAGCCAGAAACACTGCAGCAAGCCTGAGGCAGAGTTGTTTGGTCAGGGAACATGGTAGTGTGTTGAGATGGCAGGCAACTGGAAGCTGGGGTCATTTTTGCAGAGAGAATACAGGCATTTTGCAAAGCAGTCACCCAATTTGTGTTTTGTTTCCATGTTGTGTAGGAGACAGCATTGCAAACAAAGAATACAGTTGACTAGACTGAGTAAAGTACAAGTAAATCACTACTTCACCTGAGCTTTGGATACTGAACAGGGCGGAGCTAAATGGGTAAGTTGTGCATATTCTGTGATTGCTTGGGAAAGTGCACGTGGTGGTTGGCAGTGGAGGAATGGATCAAGGTGTCCCAGAGTGTTGGGGCTGACAAGGAACAGGTGTTGCCAGTTCTGCTGAACATCTCCAGCAATTTCTGTTTTTCTATCTTGTCTGGATGGGTTTGATCGCAGCCAACCAGCATATTTTCTATTATTCAGAACCACGTTACATCGCTATCACTTTTTTACTACCATTTGTACTGCTTTTGTCATTTGATCTGGGTGTCCTAAATATCTGTTCCACTCACTTCTCCTTCCCCTGTCAATATCATAAAACCATCACTTTCCAGCAGTTCCAAAGTTATCACTGGACCCGAAACAATAATTCTGTGTCTGTCTCTCTCCCTATAGATATGTTTGATGTTCTAGGTTTCTCCAGCATTTTCTATTTTTATTTCAGATGTCTTGAAACCACAGTATTTTGTTTTTTTCCCAATATATAAATACTAAGATTATCATCAATACTTAGGTCACATGTCAACTTTGCTGCCTCAGTATCTTTGCAACATTGGCATGATGTGTGAAGCAAAGTCTGATAAAAAGTACAACTGATGAGGCAGTACCAAGTAATGTATAAGAACTCTAAATCACAACTGCTGGTAATTGGATTATTTCTGTACATTTAGATGTTGTCTTCCTCAGTGGAAACCTATGACCTTTTAAGCCTAATCATACACCTAATTTTGCACAAAGTGCATCTTTAGCATTGAAGTTATTCACCAAGAAAAAACTTTGAAAGGTACACTGAGGGTGATTTGAGAAGCCTATTATTACGTGAATTCACACTGGTAATTTGACCAAACCGGGGTCAAATCTGGGCATTCGTACTCTGTAAGAAATGAGCTCTAATGAACAACAGGTTTAAGAATTGTGTCACGAGGGAAATATAATTTTAATTACTCAATATTTAAAGCCTTTATTATGAAGGCAGTTGTAGTGATCTTTCAGGAATCAATGGAGATATGAAGGGTCCCACAGGACTGGAAAATGGCTAATGTAACATCATTCATTTAAGAAGGGAGGGAGGCAGAATACAGGAAAGTACATACCAGTTCGCCTGACCTTGGTCTTTGATAAGATTTTAGAGTCCATTCTTCAGGATGAGAGATTACAGAGTATTTTGAAGTGCATGGTAAAACAGGCTGAGTCAGCACAGCTTCGTTAATGGGAGGGCATGCCTAACGAATGTCTCAGAATCCTTCAAGGAGGTAAACAGAAAGTTAGACAAAGAAGACAGAGTTAATCTGATCTATTCAGATTTCCAGAAGGTCCTTTATTTAACAGCCCATGGTGCTAAGGGCATGACACTGACATGGACAGAGGCCTGGAAGAAGGAAGAGTGGGATAAAGAGGTCTTTTTCACTGGCAGCCAGTGACTAGTGGAGTTCCACAGGGGTCAATATTGGGATCATAACTATTCACTCACTAATGATCTGGACAAAGGAACTGGGGGCATTGTTGAGAAGTTGACAGATGATACAAGGATAGGTGGAATAAATATGGGAAAATGAATTTATGCACTTTGGCAGGTAGAGTAGAGGTGTAAGCATTTTTAAATGGGGAAAGTCTGCATAAACCTGAAACACAAAGGGATTTTGTAATCCTAGTTCAGGATTCTCAAGGCTAATATAGAGGTTCAGTTGGTAGTGAGGAAGGCAAAAACAATGTTATTATTCATTCTGAGAGGCCTAGAATACAAGAAAAGCAATGCACTGTTGAGGCTGTAAAAAGGCTCTTGTCAGGCTGCATTTGGAATATTGTGGCAGTTTGGAGCCCCATATCTAACGATGTGCTGGCTCCTTGGAGGGGGGGGGGGGCAGAGGAGGTTTACAAAAATAATCCTGGTGATGAATCACATGTAATATGAGGAATGGTTGAGGACTCTGGGTCTGTACCCGCTGGAAATTAGATGGATGATGGGCTAAAATTTCATTGAAACTTCAATAGATAGAGTGGCCGTGGAGAAGACGTTTCCACTAGTAGGAGAGACTAGGACCCGAGTGCACAGCCTCAGAGTGAAAGAACAACTCTTAAGAACTGAGATGAGGGTGAATTTCTTCAGCCAAAAAGTGGTGAATCTGTGGAACTCATTGCTGCAGAAGTCACTGAGTATATTTAAGACTCAATGATTGAATTAATATGGTTCTTGATTAATAAGGAGATCATGAGTTCTGGGGAGAAGGCAGGAGAATGAGGTTGAGAAACATATCAGCCATGATTGAATGACAGAGCAGACTCAAGGAACCTAATGGTTTAATTTTGCTCCTATAATTTATCATCTATTCTTACAAATTTGTTGAATGAGCTTTATATCTTCTCACTAAGCATGTAATTTCAAGAGTCATTGTTTCAAAATTAATAATGTTGCTTTCACACTACTCAGTTGACTGATAAAGAAAAGCCTTATTATGTAGTATTGTCATTAGATAAATAACTAATAGAAATGTAAATAATTGAGGAAGTTTTCAAAATAAAATACTAGCAAAGAAATCAATGGTGGGTATTTGTGGCAATATCAGCTCTACCAAAGTTGGGCATAATTTATTTTCTTGTGAATGCTGAGTTCTTACATTTTATATTGTAATTATTAATTGATGTTTGTTCATCAAAAATTTGATTATAATTGTTAAAAAACAGTAGTTCAATAAAAAAATGCATCACGAGGCTTAGTAGCCCTGACTGTACATGGTTTCAGCTTAGGTAAACCCATGAAAATTTGAAATTTCTATTGTTTTAGTTAACACAAGCATTCATTTCATAAAATTAAAAAGGACTGAATACTGAATCAGCAGCATTAAAAAAGGTACAACCTAATTCTTGAAAATAACATCATGATTGGAAAACAATTCTGAAGTCCAAAATATATTCTGTAGCTTTTATCAAAAAGCATTACAAAACAATGAATGAAAAAGTTATGTTAGTTAACCCTTTTATGAAATGCAACCCAGACTTCAATCACTGCTCAAGTCATCTTCTTCCAAAACCCAGATTGTGCATGTTATAAGCCTCCTTCCCACAAAGCCTACAAGCTGCCTTTTTCTTTGTTGAATAGTGCTGTGAAGAAGGCATATGGCGTACTGGCTTTCATTGGTAGAGGAACTGAGTTCCGGAGTCCTGAGGTCATGTTGCAGTTGTATAAGACTCTGGTGCGGCCGCATCTGGAGTATTGTGTGCAGTTTTGGTCGCCATACTATAGGAAGGATGTGGAGGCACTGGAACGGGTGCAGAGGAGGTTTACCAGGATGTTGCCTGGTATGGTAGGAAGATCGTATGAGGAAAGGCTGAGGCACTTGGAGCTGTTCTCATTGGAGAAAAGAAGGTTTAGGGGTGACTTGATAGAGGTGTACAAGTTGATGAGGGGTTTAGATAGGGTTGACCACGAGAACCTTTTTCCACGTATGGAGTCAGCTATTACAAGGGGGCATAGCTTTAAATTAAGGGTGGTAGGTATAGGACAGATGTTAGGGGTAGATTCTTTACTCAGCGAGTCGTGAGTTCATGGAATGCCCTGCCAGTAACAGTGGTGGACTCTCCCTCTTTATGGGCATTTAAACGAGCATTGGATAGACATATGGAGGATAGTGGGCTAGTATAGGTTAGTTGGGCTTGGTTCGGCGCAACATCGAGGGCCGAAGGGCCTGTACTGCGCTGTATTTTTCTATGGGCCAGGAAAAAAAAATAACAGTGGAGTCTTGGGTACTCAATGCCCTGAAACACAATCTTAGAAAATGCTCTAAGTCACCTTGTTACAGACACAAAACAGCTACTTTGATACTTTCAGCAGCTATACAGCAGTACTTCCCATCCCCAAAAGGTAGGATGTGCATATGTAGCATTAACTGTTCCTGGAAAGCATGATGAATGTGCACTGGAAAACGTTTGGTCTCCTCTTAGGTATATACTGTCAATAAATTTAAGTACATTGCTAAAACACTTAAAATCAGTAAATTGTATTAATTGTAGAGATGATTCCAGCACTACAGCAATCACCACTAAATTGCTGTTGCATAACTACAATGTTCTGATCAATGAGGTAAATCACTACACATCAGACATATAACAGGCAAAACAAATTTAGTTTGGAGTCCAAAGAGTTTAGCAAGTAGTCAAAAACAATACAACCGTTTTAGAAAGTGAAATGATGTTATGCAGATACTTTATTATAAATAGGAGTGTTCTCAAATGATTTGTTCTAAGCTGAAGGGGTATTTAAGGATACAAAGCTACAGGAATGAAGATACATGCCTACTTGCAGCATGTTTCCATTGAAGAAACAAGGAGTCATCTAAAGTCACTGTACACAGTATACAGAATACATACATTTTCAGACATTTAGAGCTTGGTCACCAGTACCTGTAATCCCGTGAGAGTATATTCCCACATAAAAGTTTTAAAAGCAAACATACAATCATACTTTTGTTCACATCGTTTTAAAAAATACTGCAGATGGTGAAAGTCAACAATTTAAAGTCTGAACATAAATTAAAAAGTCTAGAATAGTTCTTTCCCACTTGAAGCTTAAAGCACTTTTGTGGCATTATTTCCATCACATCAGTTTTGAATTCTGAGTTTGATTTTGACATGTGAAGCACTTTTATAAAGCCTGCAGGAGGAACATGATTGACAGTACCCTCAAGTGTTTTGAATTTCCCCAGTTTTAGGCAAAAAGATCAAAATAATCCATTTTGAAAGCATTTTCCATAGGATGCTAAAATATTCATAAATTTAATTCACCTTAATGCTTCGAAAATCTTCTTTGGAAGAGGCGACTTGGAAACAAAAGCATAACAATGTAAAAATGTGAGGTAAAACCCTTTGAGAGAGTGAAACAGCTTGAATGTCAGGATACAGTTCTATTGTATCCACCATTTAGATGTTTTTCAAGCCAGAGTTCTGCCAACTGCATTGTTGATCCAAACGTACTTGCTTTGGACCCTAAGCACATCTTGTATTGCTTAGGATCTATATTGGGGTCACAGTGAACAGGGTGGTAAACGTGGACAACACCAATTTCTTGGCTTCTAAAGGCATTCAAGCCAACGGAGATGACTTTTGTAAAAAGGTCCACATCTTCTAGTCCCCAGCCCTGAATGGAGGTATCAAACCCACCAACATGCAACAAATCACTTTTGTATATGCAAACTATTCCAAAGCCATAATCCCGCCAGAAACCGGTCTTCTTTGTGAAAACAAAGTTATTATCATTTACTGGATTGCCGCCATAAACTATTTTTGGATCATATTGACTAAAGATTACAGGAAAATATACCTGTTCTCCCTGAATTGTATTGTCCCTACACCGTTGCACAAAGTCTGGAGTAAATATTAAGTCAATATCACAGAAGAGCAGTAAACTGTTATTATGAAATGAGGAAGAGCCCATTTCTAGGGCTAGGCCTCTTGAAAACTCCCCTTTCATAGGGAGAATGGTCATATCTGCTTTAGGATATTTCAGGTTCAGCTCTCTCATTAACTCCATGTGCTTGCCTTTATCCGGGTTTGGATCAGAATTGAACAACAATATGAATAGTTTTACATTCTGATTTGGAATAAGGCAAGTCTTCTCAAAGTTCTCCATGAACCGGACAAATGTCTCATATCTTCCAGTGAGAGGGACAAGGATGTGAACTTTCTGATCATTTCGTTGTTTGAGCTCTTTGGTGATCTCTGTGAATTGGAATGGTGAGAAGATCTTCAGTGAGTTTGATAGGAATGAGAAAGACTGAGAGTCACTGTTTATGCTGTCTGCAAGCTCTCTGGCATTAAGTTCTTCAGCTTCCTTCATGAATGCTTTACTGAAAGATTGTTGAATGTAGGCATGACGTCTTACAGGAACAGTCACCTTTCTCCCCTTGTGTTTCTTGTAAAGTAGCAACAGATCCATAATGTATTCTGCTCCATGCATTGGGTTAACTCTGCGATAGCCATACTGAATTTCTTTAAATTCTATTACACGTCCTCTGGTCTTAGAGTTCCAATTGATCATCTCCATAACCTGCATTATAGTGTCATCCAATGCGGCACGAAGCGCACTGTTGATACCCTGACGAGGGATTTGTGTTTCCACCATGCTAAAAAGATGTTTTCCAGTAAGAAACTCCCATTCAAGGACCTCATTCCTGTCATGAGGCTGGAAGCGCATAAAGGATGGCATCATTCCAAGTTGCTGATCTTCCTTACGTACTTCAGTGTTGCTGAGTTTGCTCATAGAAACACTTTCTCGATGCAATTGAATGGTTCGATGACGTAGTTCTGAAACTTTACGAGTCAGCAAGTAGTTGTGTAATCTATATTGATAATCAGGCCTTTTGTTCGGGTGGAGTGTTATCGCATTATGGATCTTGCTGTTACGCAAATCCTGAATATACCCCTTCTTGTTGTGTTCATAGTTTTCATAGAACAATTGTTGCATCTGAGGAATTGAAAAACACTAAATGTTACTTTACTGCTGAAGCAAAGTAAACATCAAGATAATTTTATGCATTGACATTACACAATATTTATGAGGGTAAACACAATCTTAAAATAAGTCAACAAGAAACAGAACAAATTCTCAGAAATTATCATTTCTTGGTAAAATTGCAAAGAATTTGTTAGACACCCACTGTAATAGTCATTGGCTGTAAACATATTTTAATACTGCAGAATAAATTGCCTTTTGTGGAAAACTGCTGTTTTAACCATGCCACACTCAGCAACCCAGGTGATGATTTTAAGGGCTCCCTGCAAAGCTACTTACTAACAGAATTTAATACTCGTGGCAGCAAAGATTTTCTGTCAAATAGGGAAACCCAATCAATATTTTCTACAACAAAGACAGAAACTGCCAGAGGACCTCCCAGGTCCAGCAATAACAATGGACAGAAAGCCGAGTTAACATTTTGAGTCCAATGACCCTTCTCATAAGTCCTTTCACATGCACTTGACCAATATTTCCTATATGTTCTTTATCTATACTGATTTCATATTCACATGATTCATCTTTATTTATTTTTTCCATCTAATTGTATAAAGGATCTTGATTTTAATTACAATCAATCGTTGCGCTAATAGGTAATTATAATATTTTCATTTAAAAATCTATACAATTACATCATTCTGTTTGGAAATTAAATAACCTTGAATAAAAATCCTGCACTCTTTTCTTGATAATTCAGCAGCTGAGAGAAGAAACATCACAGACAAAAATGTAGAAGCATATATCAGCCAGCTTGAATTGCATGACTGCCCCTACCAATTCCTGGAGTGTATTTAAATCTAGAACTTCCAGATCAGAGGCTGGGGCTATACCTTCTGAGCAACAGACCCCCATCTTCTCTGGTGTTTGCTGAAAAATCTTCAACTACGTTCTGGCCCCAACTTACATGCTTGAGGTACTAACCTCTACCTTAGGTGTTTGACCACAACACTTGCAGAGACCAGGGACAGCTTGAACCATCCTGAAGATATGGGCGGCACGGTGGCACAGTGGTTAGCACTGCTGCCTCACAGCGTCAGAGACCCGGGTTCAATTCCCAGCTCAGGCAACTGTCTGTGTGGAGTTTGCACATTCTCCCCGTGTCTGCGTGGGTTTCCTCCGGTTTCCTCCCACAGTCCAAAGATGTGCAGGTTAGGTGAATTGGCCATGCTAAATTGCCCGTAGTGTTAGGTGAAGGGGTAAATGTAGGGGAGTGGTTATGGGTAGGTTGCTCTTCGGAGGGTCGATGTGGACTTGTTAGGCTGAAGGGTCTGTTTCCACACTGTTAAGTAATCTAATCTAAGTATATATGCCTAAATTCATGGTAAACATCGTTTAAAACATACAAATAATATAAATACCTCCAGGCATCTTCCATCATTCTCTTATTTGTTTATGGATGGTGATGTCACTGGCCAGTTGACCCTTAATTGCCCTTTGAGAAGTAAATAGAATCCTAACCACTTTTAGGCCGGCTCTTCTCCCCTTTTCATACCTTCATTTATACCCACCTTACATCTCTCTACCACCTTCAGCAATGCATTTGTCCTTTGCTCTGGGGACTCTGTCAATCTGTTCCACTCGCTCCAGATTTTGTTGAATTCAATTTTTGCGTGTTTTTATACATTTTCAGGAGGTGGGCATTGTTAGCTGGACAACATTTATTATGCATCCCTAATTGAGAAGATGGTGGTCAGTTGCCACTATAGACCTTTTGCTGGAGGTAGGCCCACAATAGTGAGTGAATTCCAGGATTTTGACCCAGCAACAGTGAAGGAACGGCAATATATTTCAAGTCAAGATGGAGAGTGACTTGGAGGGGAACTTGCAGGTGGTGGTGTTCCCATGTATGCGCTGCCCTTGTCCTTCTATATGGAATAATCTTCCCAGGTACTCTGGTGAATTTCTGCAGCATCCTGTAGATGGCACACACTGCTGCTACACTGAGTGTTGCTAGTGAAGGATGTAGTGAATGCTTGAGGACAGCTGCAAATCAACTGGACTGCTTCTATCATTGAATGTCAATGAGTGATCATTAGATTGTCTCTAGTTGAAGATAGGCTAATCCTATCACCTGGCATGGGATGTTACTGATCATTCATCAATGCAAGTCTGTGTATTGCTCACGTCCTTTTACGTTTGGACACTGACTACTTTGATGCCTGAAGAATCAATAATAGTGTTGGACATTATTGCTGATGATTGCCCTATCCCCGCTTTTAACCTTAAGATCATTGATGAAGCAACTGAAAATGGTTACATCTAGGGCACTGTCCGAAGGAACTCAGGTTCTTGTGGAGCAGTAATGTCCCTGCCTCTGGGTTAGCAGGCCTGGGTTCAAGTCCTACATGCTGCAGTGGTGTGTCACAACAAGTTCATTTAAGATACTTAAACCAGTCAGGCCGAATAGCCTGTTTTCTGCTGTATGCTCTGTCTAATTCCCTGAAGAGCTCCTACATTAACAGGTATGATTCTAAACAGCGAAGAGTTTTTCTTCCAGTTTGCAAAGGGCTGCCAGGGCTTCTTGATGCTACACTGTCAAATGGAGCCTTGAAGTCCCTCTCACTTCACCTATGGTGAAAACCCATATGCCCAGAACATAAGTCTGGGGGTCAAAGCTACTGGTCCAGTGATATTACTACTGATTCCCCAGCTCATTACTCAACAGCAATTCCAGAAGTGAGAGGCTTGTAATGATGTATTAGTGTGCTTTATGTTTTAAAAACTCAGGGGAGCTGTCAGTCATTAATAATTAATATTCAGGTCCTCTTATGACAAATTACCATGAAGTGTAACAGGAGTCTTTTTCTGGCATAGTCTTGTAGCCATTGCTGAGATATGAAAGCCATGAATAAAGTACCAGAAAGAATCTCAAAAAAAAATCCACGTGCGACTGACAAAGATCCTTCATAAGTTTGTGCCTTAACATTTCAGCAGCCCCATTAAATCTCTTGACATAACTAATACAATTATAGTGAAGATCACTCAGTGGAATGTATCCAAACTGTTACATTTGATCTGTTTTCATTCATTTAGGTAAGGAGATCACTGAGAGAAATATAGGGTTTGTTCTCCCATTGATTGCTTGTGCAGTGAATGACTTCATAGAAACAAATTTTGGATCTTTTCCTTATTGCAGTTCTTTTCCACAGCTTGATAAAAAAGATGAATTGGCTAATTACTACAGCAGTGCATATGACGGTGTATAAATCAGCATTGCGATACCACTGTTTCTAAAGAAAACCTCAAATAACATAAGGCTATGGAGAAAGTTTCTTTTACCTTGTTATAATTTAATGAGGATTAAAATAAACATGTTGCTCAATTAGCAGTATTGCTATATGCAACCAATTGCACTAACATATTAAAAAGCATTTCCTGACCACAATATATTTAATAGCTTCATGCATGTCTGCAAATCATATAATATCTTACGTAGATACTACTGCTCAGGTTAGAATGGCACTTTGACAACTGACAGTAGGTACATTAAGTCCTTCTATCAGGTAAAGCAGAATGCACATGAGCACCTCAAATTCATAATGGGGCAGAAATGTGATGAAGGACATTAGGTCAATGAAAGCACATTCTAGTCGCATTGCTATTCTCTTCCACCATATGAATTGTGCAACAAATCAACAACCACCTGAAGAAAACTAGCTCTGTCTTTGGTAGCATGTTGTAGCTAACAAAGTGTAAGTGTCTGGTACTGTTTCCTGGGAGTTCTCTATGAGTCAAGGAACATAATAATTTCAAAAGAAAACTGTCGATCATTTGAAAATTTTGAAGTTGTTGTAAATAGATAAAATTAGTATATTTTAAGGATTAATTGGTTTATGGTAAAGGTAACGCGTATTTCCAACATTACAACAGTGACCACACTCAAGGCTCAGTGGTTATGAAACAATTATATAAATTGAAGTCTTCCTTTTAATTCATGGAGCACTTTTGGACTCAGGATATTTTATTCTCTTACAGACAATTCTTTAATAAAATACATCCATGGAAAATGGGCATGCAGGTGAACATTTATAGCCCACCCCTAGCAAAGGGTTAGTGATGGTGTCTGCCTTTGTGAATGGAAAGCTGATTGTTTCATACATTAATGATTTAGACTTGAACATGGGGTGCCACAATTGGGAAACTTTCAGATGACAGCAAAATTGATCATATTATGAATAGTGCAGAGGGTAGCTGTAAGCTCCAAAACGATATTGATGGATTGGTGGCATTGGCGAATAAATGGCAGATGGATTTCATCTCTGATAACTGGGAGGTAATACATTTAGGGAGGTAAAACAGTAAAAGAGAATACAGGAATATACTGAGAGGGGTAAAGGAAGTGAGAGATCTTGGCATACAAATGCACAAGCCCCTAAAGGTAGCAGTACAGCTGGATAACGTTGTAAAGGCGGCATATGGAATACTCTCCTTTATTGACAGAGGTACAGAATACACGAGTAGAGAAACAATGATGAAACTGTAGAAGACACAGGTGAAGCAGCTGCGTATAGTTCTGGTCACCATATTATAGGAAGGATACAATTCCTTTGGAGAGTGCGCAGAGAAGATTTACCAGAATGTTTACCAGAAGAATCACAAGACAGGAGAAACCGATTTCCCTTGGCAGAAAGTTCAAAAGCAAGGGGCCATTGATTCAAGGTAACGGACAAAATGGTGGCTCAGTGGTTAGCACTACTACCTCACAGCACCAGGGATCCGGGTTCGATTCCAGCCTCAGGCAACTGTCTGAGTGGAGTGTGCACATTCTCCCTGTGTCTGCATGAGTTTCCTCTGGGTGCTCCGGTTTCCTCCCACAATCCAAAGATGTGCAGGTCAGGTGAAGTAGTCATGCTTAATTGCCCATTGTGTTAGGTGCATTAGTCAGAGGTAAATGCAGAGAAATGGGTCTGGGTGGATTACTCTTTGGAGGGTCAGTGTGGCTTTGCTGGGCCGAAGGGCCTGTTTCCACACTGTAGGGATTCTAATTCTAATTAGAGGATTCATGAGGAAAAGCATTTTTTTAAATCTAAAGGGTGGTAGGTGTCTGGAATTTGCTGCCTGAATAAGTAGTGGAGGCAGAGATGCTAAACTCTTTTAATAAATACCTGGATCTGCATCTTAAGTGTTATAAGCTACAGGGCTATGGGCCATGTGCAGTAAGACGGGATCAGGAAGGGTCTGCGTGTGTTTTTGGGTGGGCATGGACATGATGGGCCAAATGGACCCCCTTCTGTACTGTAACATTTCTATTGTTCTAACTGCTCTTGAGAAGATGGTGACGAGCTGTCTCCTTGGAACTGCTAGTCTTTGGGGTTTAACTGTCGATAAAAGATGGAGCTGGAAAAAGCACAGCAGCTCAAGAAGAGGAGAAGTAGAGTTGATGTTTTGGGCAGCATGTCATCGTTAGGGTGAAGGGAAAAGCTGGCAGGTTTAGGGGTCCCTGGCTGAGGCTGTGGTCAGGAAAAAGAAGACGGCATACATTGGGTTCAAACTCACTGGGCTCAAGTGAATCCCCAGACGACTATAAAAAGTGTAGGAGCAAACTGAAGAGGGAAATCAGAAAAGCAAAAAGAGGGTATGAGATGGACCTGGCAGATAAGGTTAAAGATAACCCCAAGAAGTTCTATAACTATATTAAGAGTAAAAGAGTAGCTGGGGAGAGAATAGGTCCCGTTAAAGATCAGCATGACCATTTAGGTGTGGGGGAGATTTTTAATGAATATTTCTCCTCAGTGTTTATTTAGCAGAGAATCACGGATGCTAAGGAAATAAGGGAAACAAGCGGGAATGCTTTGGACTGCATACATACCAGGGAGGAAGTGCTTGCAGCCTTAAAGCACATTAAGGTGGATAAATACCTTGGTCCTGATTAAGTCTATTCTCTCCAAAGACTGTCCACTATCAACAATTCACAAATCAGGAGTGTGGGAGTCGCGGGAAGAAATTGCAGAGGGCCTTGCAGAGATTTTTGCTTAAACTTTAGTCACTGGTGAAGTTTCAGAAGACTGGGAGGTGGCTAACATTGTTCCATTGTTTAAGAAAGATATAAAAGAGAGGCTACGGAGCTACAGGCCAGTGAGCCTGACATCAGTGGTAGCCAAGTTATTGGAGTGGATACTGAGGGTAAGGACCAACCGACCAACCAACCAACCAATATTTAAGACAGTCAAGGCCTGATTAGAGATAGTCAGTATGGATTTGTGCACAAGAGGTCATGTCTGACAAATCTTTTAGGGTTTTTTGAATAGGTAACCAACAGGATAGATGAGGTTAGTGCAGTGGATTTTGTCTAGATGGAATATAGGAAGGACTTTATCAAAAGTTCCACATGCAGGCTAGTCATGAAGGTTAGGTCGCATGGAATCCAGGAAGAGCTAGCTAATTGGATTCAAAATTGGCTCGATGGTAGGAAGCAGAGGGTGATTGTTGAAGGTTGTTTCTCAGACTGGAGGCCTGTGACTAGTGGTGTGCCACAGGGTGGGTGCTGGGACCTTTGTTATATTTACATATGTGTCAATGTACCAGACATGATTAGTAAGTTTGTGAATGATACAAAATTCAGAGGGATCTTCATTAGATGGGAAAGTGGGCTGAGGATGGGCAAATGCAATTCAATATAGAGAGATGTGAGGTTCTGCACTTTAGAAAGTCAAATCAAGGTAGTAAATAGTAAGGTCCTGAGAGTGTTGTGGAACAGTGGGACCTAGGAATACAAGGACATAGTTCATTGAAAGTGGCATCACAGGGAGACAGGGTGGTGAAGACGACATTTAGTATGCAGGCCTGCATTAACTGAGGCACTGGGTATAGGAATTAGGATATTAAATTACAGTTGTGTAAGTCATTGGTGCGGCCGCATGAAGAATTGTTTGCAGTTTTGACCACCCTGTTAGAAGAAGGTCAAAATTCAAATGACATCAGGATTTTTTGAAATTGCAAACTTTCGGAGCTCTGCTTCTTCCTCAGGGGTGGTATAACCTGGTGTCAATTCATTTTTGACCTGGTCCACCTCAGTCCAACTCCAGCTTCTCCACATCATGTTATAGGAAGGACATAGTTAAACTGGAAAGAGTGCAAGGAAGATTTACAAGGATGTTGCTAGAACTAGTAGGCCTGAGTTATAGGGAGAGATTGACCAGGATAGGACTTTATTCCTTGGAATGTAGGAGAATGAAGGGTGACCTTAATAAGGTGTATAAAATAATGAGGGGTAATGGATCAGCTAAATGTTGATAGTCTTTTTGCTAAGGATGGGGAATTGAAAACTAGAAGGCAAATGTTTGGAGGGCAAGAGCTACAGCTGGGGGAAAGGCAATTATGATGTGATTAGACAAGATTTAGGATGCATATGATGGGGAAGGAAACTGCAGTGGATGGGCACAACAGAAATGTGGAGTTTATTCAAGGAACAGCAACTGTGTGTCAGACAAGGAAGACATTGTTGAGTGCAGGAGCAGTGGTTTACTAAGGACGTTGAATCTCTTGTCAAGAGGAAGAACGCTTATGTTTGAATGAGAACTGAAAGCTCAGTTAGGGTGATTTAGAGTTACAAGGTAGCCAGGAAAGACCTAAAGAAAGAGCTAAGACGAGTGAGGAGACATGAGAAGTTGTTGATGGATAGGATCAAGGAAAATTCTAAAGATTTCTATAAGTATATTCAGGAATAAAAGAATGACTAGAGTAAGATTAGGGCCAATCAAGGACAGCAGTGGGAAGCTGTGCATGGAGTCAGAGGAGATAGGGGAAGCACTAAATGAATATATTTTTCATCAGTATCCACACTGGAAAAAGACAAATGTTGGATCTGCAACATACCACGACAATATTTATCATGCTCAGTCAGCTCCTTTCGCAGTCTTTTTACCAGAAATTACTGCAACACTCTCATAGAAACACATATCTGCTTAGACTTGGAAACATGTCAAGTTTATGCATAAAATCCCAAATGATTAAATGTTGAAATAAAGGACAAAGATGTCCTTTGTCTAAGTTTTAGCATAGTTTGGGTCAGATGTTGCTGTAAAAAATGGCTGCCAGTAAATGAGATAGTTTAATTTCAACTGAATAGGTCAGAACTGACGAGACTTAGTCAGCTTTCCGTCTTCAAAAATTAGTTTAGCATCTTTAATTTGGTGAAAAAATAAATTATAACAGAAAACCAAAACAGTATCAGGATATTTTTTGGTTAGTATCCTTTGTAGCCAACAGAAGCTCAGGCTGGATGTGTACATCTAGGGAGTCCATGATTTTAAAATAAATGATCAATATCATGTGGTAAAATCCATTTTAGGCAACACATTGCAAAATGGGCTATAACAAATTGGCAGCCTCTTCACATTCTGCCCTATTTCTTTCTCTATGGAAAAGAAAATCAAGCATAAAATAAATGATGTTGCCAATATCGTATCAGGGCAGAGGAAATGACCTGGGAGTTGCAGTGGGAGAGGGACTCCCTGAGATTCTTGTAGAGAGAGGAGGAAAACTTCTTCAAGGCAGGCATCCTTGCAAGAGGATTCGCAGTCGGGTTAAAATCAACGAGGTAAAAACAATGACTGCAGATGCTGGAAACCAGATTCTGGAATAGAGTGGTGCTGGAAGAGCACAGCAGTTCAGGCAGCATCCGAGGAGCAGTAAAATCGACGTTTCGGGCAAAAGCCCTTCATCAGGAATACAGGCAGACAGCCTGAAGGGTGGAGAGATAAGCTAGAGGAGGGTGGGGGTGGGGAGAAAGTAGCATAAAGTACAATAGGTGACTGGGGGAGGGGATGAAGGTGATAGGTCAGGGAGGAGGGTGGAGTGGATAGGTGGAAAAGAAGATAGGCAGGTAGGACAAGTCATGGGGACAGTGCTGAGCTGGAAGTTTGGAACTAGGGTGAGGTGGGGGAAGGGGAAATGAAGAAACTGTTGAAGTCCACATTGATGCCCTGGGGTTGAAATTTTCTGAGGTGGAAGATGAGGCGTTCTTCCTTCAGGCGTCTGGTGGTGAGGGAGCGGCGGTGAAGGAGGCCCAGGACCTCCATGTCCTCGGCAGAGTGGGAGGGGAAGTTGAAATGTTGGGCCACAGGGCGGTGTGATTTATTGGTGCGGGTATCCCGGAGATGTTCCCTAAAGCGCTCTGCTATGAGGCGTCCAGTCTCCCCAATGTAGAGGAGACCGCATCAGGAGCAACGGATACAATAAATGATATTGGTGGATGTGCAGGTAAAACTTTGATGGATGTAGAAGGCTCCTTTAGAGCCTTGGATGGAGGTGAGGGAGGTGTGGGCGCAGGTTTTGCAATTCCTGCAGTGGCAGGGGAAAGTGCCAGGATGGGGGGGTGGGTTGTAGGGGAGCGTGGACCTGAGGGAACAGTCTTTGCGGAAGGCGGGAAGGGGTGGGGAGGGAAATATATCCCTATTGGTGGGGTCTTTTTGGATGTGGCGGAAATGTCGGCGGATGATTTGGTTTATGCGAAGGTTGGTAGGGTGGAAGGTGAGCACCAGGGGCGTTCTATCCTTGTTACGGTTGGAGGGATGGGGTCTGAGAGCGGAGGTGCGGGATGTGGGCAAATGCGTTGGAGGGCATCTTTAACCACGTGAGAAGGGAAATTGTGGTCTCTAAAGAAGGAGGCCATCTGGTGTGTTCTGTGATGGAACTGGTCCTCCTGGGAGCAGATTTGATGGAGGCAGAGGAATTGGGAATACGGGATGTCATTTTTGCAAGAGGTAGGGTGGGAAGAGGTGTAATCCAGGTAGCTGTGGGAGTCTGTGGGTTTGTAAAACTGTCAGTGTCAAGTTGGTCATCATTAATGGAGATGGAGAGGTCCAGGAAGGGGAGGGAGATGTCAGAGATGGTCCAGGTAAATTTAAGGTCAGGGTGGAATGTGTTGGTGAAGTTGATGAATTGCTCAACCTCCTCGTGGGAGCACGTGGTGGCGCCAATGCAGTCATCAATGTAGTGGAGGAAGAGGTGGGGAGTGGTGTCGGTGTAATTATGGAAGATGGACTGTTCTACGTAGCCAACAAAGAGACAGGCATAGCTGGGGCCCACACCTGTTTTGAATGGTTGCCCAAGGCATACTTCACCTTATTTCACTTACAATTATCCATAATAGAAGCAGAATTGCCACAAATATACTCCAGAAAATAATCTCACTATAATATACTTGATTTGACTTTTTCCTATAGTAGTGCTTCACTTTATTTATGAGAAGTCTATAACAGATTTAGGGCAATAACCATGGGATACTTACAAGAAGAGTTTAAGCATTTTATTTTATTGAAGCTTTTACTATCTTTATTCATATGAATTGTCTCATTTGTCCGTTATAAATTGCAAATATAAAATGTTTATGTCTGTTGTCACATCCTGAATGCATTGAAACTGACTCACATTAAGCACTCCATTACTTGAATTCATGCATGTGCACCAAGAACAAATCTTTTATCATTAAGATGACATAAGGACATAACATAAAAGAAATAAGCCATTCAGTCCATTGAGTCTGCTCTACCATTCAACGAAATCAAGTCTGATCTAATAATCTTCAACTCCTCTTTCCTGCCCTTCCCCACGACTCTCGACTGCATTCCATTAAAGATCTGTCTATCTCAATCTTGAATATACATGCCAACCCAGCCTTGACAGCCCTCTGTGGTAAAGAGTTCCACAGATTCATTGCTCTCAGAGAAGAAAATCCTCCACTTGGGAGATTCCTTATTTTGAGATGATGCCATCCTTAAACTGTCCCAAACAATCTTTCTGTATGAATTCTGTCAAGCCCCTTAAGAATCTTGTATGCTTCAATAAGATCACTGCTCATTCTTCCAAACCCCAAAGATATAGACCCAGCATACTCAACTTTTCCTCATAAGAAAATATCTCTATACATAGATTCAGCCTGGTAAACTTTCTCTGGAATGCCTCCAATGCCAAGATATGTACCCTCAGATAAGAAATCCAAAACTGTTCACAGTTTTCCAGGTGTGGTCTGACTATTGCCTTTTATAGTTTTAGCGATTCCTCTTTGCTTTTCTATTCCAGTCCCTTTGAAATTCCATTTGCCTTCTTTATTACCTTCTACTGGCTTTTTGTCATTTATGCACAAGGACTTCAAAATCCCTCCACAGCTTTCTGCAGTCCTTCTCCACTTACATTAATTTCAGCACATTATTCTTGCTGCCTACATGCAGAACCTCACATATTTTGTGCATTCTCTCAGGTTTTTTCCAATCACATTACCTGTCTGTATCGCTGTGCAGGTTCAGTGTCACTCTTATCACTCCCCTTTCCCACCTATTTTTGTGTCATCTGCAAACTTGTTGATAGTACATATACTTTTCTCATCCAAACCATTAAGAGTGTTATGACACAGGGTAAACCCTTCTGCTAATTTAAAACCCGCAACATAGAAAAGATTTATCCCATACTGTAATATGAAAATTCAAGAGATCAAGAACTACTTAAAGTAAAAATTTGCAACTTCATTTCTTAAAATAAAACAGAGAATGATTAACTAACAACTACTTACAACTCCTTCCTTTATTTTTTAACCTTCCCTTTCTACAATACTAGTCCAATAAAACTTCTTATCTCAAAATCAAGAGCTTTCAGTTTTCTATGTATTCTGGCCATCTTTTCTTCTTCTTGAGAATTCTGCTTCACAGGTTACTGGTCGATAAAGGTATCTTCAAGAGAACTATTTTTCGGGCAGTCTTTACATGCTGGTAGCTTGCCAGTTCTCCTCTCAACTGTTCAATTTCCCTGGTCATATACCTCAAAGCATCAGATTATGTCATTGGCTTTTAAGGTTGTCAATATATTAAATTCAGACTGGATTGGAGTTTGGTATATTTTGGGGTGTAATTTAAACTGATTGGCCTAATTCGAATCGGTTTTGTTGTTTCCAGGCAACTAGCTACTCCAGCAGCTGGAGCACATGTTCTTTTGTATCTTTTTTCAGAACACTTGATGCTATCAGGTAGTTTTTGCTAGCTTTTAACTCTCTTCAAAAGTACAGTACACCCACATCTTCAAAACAAAAGTTAAAGCAAATAATTATGGTCCCAGAGTTGAACCCTGTGGCATTCCAACAGTTTCAGGTTGTCATGCCGGAAGTATCATTCCTGATGAAAGACTTTTGCCCGAAACATCGATTCTCTTGCGCCTCAGATGCTGCCTGCCCTGCTGTGCTTTTCCAGCACCACACTCCCAACCCTAATCTCCAGCATCTGCAGTCCTCATTTTTGGCAAGCTAAAAATATCGTCCTACCCCTCAATCTTCTCATAGCTAACCTCTCCTCTATCCACGATAAGTCTACTGTATAGCCAACCAATTTTACAAATCCTAATTGCAGGCTACAAAGTGTTGTGAAAATGCTGACGTTACAAGTCAAGTATTGTATGATTCTTTAATTTTTCCTTTTTTTTAGTATTCTAGACATTTCAGGAACAAGTTACATCTGATTAAATACCTACAGAAGTAAGCCTCTAATGAAACAGAAACATGGCAGATACTGAATGAAATTACCGTACAGAATGGAACCTTGAAATTAATTATTCAGGATGACCCCTTCACTCTCTTCACTTTACTGATCCACTCAAAACATAGTGCAGAAGTTCTTGGGCACTTTAATATTTTCATAAAATGTGGGATAGCCAGCCAGTAATTTCACTGCCTCCTCCATCCCTCTCAATCTATCTTGATTTGTGTGATTTGCTAGACCACTTTCAAAAGCAGTTAAGAACATTACTGTGCATGTGGAGTCACTTGGAAGAAAACAGTGAAACAGTTAAGTTTTTAACAACAATCGAAGATAGTTTCTTGGTCACTGGATTTTGTCATTGAAAAGATGTAACATCGCCTTTCATCCAAGTCATCGATGAAGATTGTAAATAGTTCAGTGTCCACCACTGATCCCAGTGACACACCAATATAAACAGCTTGACTATGCAAAATTGGTTCATTTTTTTCTGCACACTCTCTCCTGGTATCTAATCAAACATCTATTCAAGTTAATACATTACCTCTATACTATGATTACTCCTTTTGTATAATAAATTTGAAGTTGCATATTGCTGAATGATTTTTGGAAATTCAAATATACCACATCTACAGGTTCCTCTTTATCCATCCTGCTTATTCCTTCTTCAGAAAATTCTAATAAAATTCTCAAACAATATAACAGCTGTAATAATTTTCCCTATATTTTTTCCCAAGTGATTGAGAGTTGCTCAATTTCCTCCCTCCCTTTTACCTCTTCATTTTCAAATGTTTGTGGTCTTTTTTTTTGTCTTCTGCAATTAATACAAATAATACAAGTGGCGGCACGGTGACTTGGTGGTTAGCACTGCTGCCTCACAGCGCCAAGCACCTGGATTCAATTCTAGCCTCTGGCAATGTCTGTGTGAAGTTTGCATGTTCTCCCTGCATTTGTGGGTTTTCTCCAGGTGCTCCAGTTTCCTCCCACAAAGATGTGTAGGTTAGGTGGATTGGCCGTGCAAATGGCCCATTGTGTCCAGGGTTGTGCAGGATAGGTGGATTAACCATGGGAAATGTGGGCTTACTGGAATGGGGCGAGTCTAAATGGAATGCTCTTCGGAGGAGCAGTGTAGACTCAATAGGCTGAGTGGCCAGCTTCCACACTTGTAGGGATTCTATCATTAAAAAATACCTGTTCAATGCTTCTGCTATTTCCATATTTCCCTCTATTAATTCCTTATTCTAATTGTCTTAAAGGCCAATTCTCACTTTCTTTCTTTTTAAATACTTGGATTATCACCTACTTTATATTTCTGGCAAGCTTTCTCTTGAACACTAATTTCTTCCTTTTTGTTAGTCAATTTTGCTGATTTCTTAAGTGTCACCAATCTTCTGACATAAGAGTCAATAAAAAGCATATCATTTTACAGTGAAAGACTGGATATTTAGAGGGAATTTGAAGAAAAAACAGGTTCATCCACAGGATGGTAAGAGGCTGGAATGCAATGCATGCAAATGTAAGGCAGGAGACCTTTAACTTTGAAAAGTGCTTGGATGAGTACTTGAAGTGTTATAATATTCAAGGCTTAGTGAGGGCAAGGGGAACTAGAAGAGATCATAGTATCGTTTTGGCGGTACAGATTCAATGAGCTTAAGGGTCTCTGATGTACTGTAGGATTCTTTGATACCACTAATCTGTGCAGTATTATATGCTGTTTTCTTTTAATTTCAAATGCTCCTGAACTTCCTTAGTTAACAAGAATGGTACAGCCTTCTCATGGAGTCTTTCTTTCTCGATGAATTATATATCTTTGCTCAGAAATATATTTCAAATATCTACCACCACTCCTTTACTAGAATGCAAGGACTACAACTTTACAGCCTTACACTGATTTGGATCCCAGTTCTGCAGGCATGTTATTGTTATAAAGCAGCTTAGAAAGAAGTACACAACTCAGACATCAACATTCTGACTTCTATGTTTTAAAAAATTTATTCATGGGATGTGGGCTCCTTTAGCTTGACCAGTATTTATTGCCCATCCCTAATGGCCAGAGGATAGTTAAGAATCAACCACATTGCTCTAAGTCTGGTATGGTCTGGTAGATGTCTTTCCCTAAAGGATATTAGTGGAACAGTTGGAACTTTACAATTGAGGGTGATCATATGGACATTAAGCTAATTTTTTAATTCAAATGTTGCCATTTGCCATGGTGGTATGTGAACCCATGCCCCAGAATATTATCCTGGGATTCTGGATTACTGGTCCAGTGACATTCTGACATCACTATCTTGTGTAATTATTTACACTAGTACTGACTCTAAAACGTCCAATCAAAATTATGCTGAAAATGGGAATTTGTTCTTAGCTTCACTGTTCCTTTCAATGCAATATCAGAGTCATTCTTTTAATATACAAATTCACATACCAAACATTTCAACAATGATACAGAAAGTACACACCATTTTGATTAACTGTTCAGAATGCAGATGTGGTGCTTAAATAAAGTGGCTCCCCCTTGTGGACAGCAAGTCCAACTGTCAGCATTACACAGTATATGAGGACAAACATCCAATTTGCAGGTTTTCATGGTCCATTGAACTCTCATGTTCTACTTCCTTACACCTTATCAACAAATTCTAGGAATTAGAATGGGAAGAGTGAAATATGCCTGTGAATGACTTCTTTTATCACGGGATGGCAGGGGTATCAAGATGACTAGGGACCAGGCTACATTGCAAGGACAAGGTCCAAGACACAAACGTGTTGTTGCCTCTAACTTTTCCTTTTCTAAAACCCTGCAGGTTTAGTTGGCAGTTGCAATACAATGTGAGCATTCGTTTCAAGAGGGTTAGAATACAAATACTGTGGAGGCTGTATAAGACTCTGGTCAGACTGTATTTGGAATGTTGTGAGCAGTATTGAGTCCCATACCTAAGGAAGGATGTACTGGCCTTGGAGGGGGTCGAGAGAAGGTTTGCAGTGAGGAACAGTTGACTCCAGATCTATATTCAATGGAGTTTGTAAAGATAGGAGGGATATCAATGAAATGTACAGAATACTCAGAGGTCTGGATACAGTGAATGTGGAGAGACTGGGCCCTGTGCACGGAATGGGAGGACCATCTTTTAGAACTGAGATGAGGCAGAATTTCTTCAGCCAGAGGGTGTTTGGTCAATGCAACTCACTGCCACAGAAGGCTGTGAAGGCCAAGTCATTGAGTGCATTTAGTACAAAATTAGGTTCTTGTTTGGGAAGGGGATCAAGGGTTACGAGGAGAAAGCAGGAGAATGGGGTTGACCTGATTGAATGGCAGAGCCGAATGGCCTGATTTTGCTCCTATGGTCTTATAGTCTGCACTGCTCCTGCCTATGGGTCAAAATAATCCGAATCTGGACCTGTCCTCCTGTGGTGTTTGTCCTGTCTGAGCTTGGCTGCTACCATTGCACAACCAGAAGCGATTCTGTTCCAGCTGCATATCCCAATGATGTCGCTCTTCCACGGCCCAATGATAGGCTCCACTCAGTGCTGTTCTGTAACCCCATAAATGATAGACTCCAAAATGAAATATCCAGATAAAACAAAGTTAAAACTCACACAACACCAGGTTATAGTCCTGATCAGACAATCACCTGATGAAGGAGCGTCGCTCTGAAAGCTAGTGTACTTCCAATTAAACCTGCTGGACTATAACCTGGTGATGTGTAATTTTTAACTTTGTTTTATCTGGATGTTTCATTTTGGAGATTTTTAACTTTGTACACCCCAGTCCAACACCAGCATCTCCAAATCATGACAGATAAAATAAAACATCCTTAAGAGGTACAGTTAGTAAGTTTGCAGATGATACGAAAAGTGGAGGTGCAGAGGACAGCAAAGAAGGTTACCTCAGATTACAACAGGATCTTGACCAGGTGGGCCAATGGGCAGAGAAGTGGCAGATGGAGTTTAATGTAGATAAATGCAAGTTGCTGTATTTTGGAAAAGCAAATCTTAACAGGACTTATACTCTTAATGGTAAGGCCCTAAGGAGTGTTGCTGAACAAAGACTCCTTGGAATGAAGTCCTTGAAAGTGGAGTCGCAGGTAGATAGGATAGTGAAGAAGGCATTTGGTATGCTTCCCTTTATTGGTCAGAGTATTGAGTACAGGAGTTGGGAGGTCATGTTGCGGCTGTACAGGACATTGGTTAGGCCACTGTTGGAATATTGCGTGCAATTCTGGTCTCCTTCCTATCGGAAAGATATTGTGAAACTTGAAAGGGTTCAGAAAAGATTTAGAACATAGAATATAGAACATAGAACAATACAGCACAGAACAGGCCCTTCGGCCCACGATGTTGTGCCGAATATTTGTCCTAGCTTAAGCACCTGTACCTATCCAATTGCCGCTTAAAGGTCACCAATGAATCTGACTCTGCCACTCCCACAGGCAGCACATTCCATGCCACCACCACTCTCTGGGTAACGAACCTACTTCTGACATCCCGCCTATACCTTCCACCCTTCACCTTAAATTTATGTCCCCTTGTAACACTCTGTTGTACCCGGGGAAAAAGTCTCTGACTGTCTACTCTATCTATTCCCCTGATCATCTTATAAACCTCTATCAAGACACCCCTCATCCATCACCGTTCCAATGAGAAAAGGCCTAGCACTCAACCTATCCTCATACAACCGATTCTCCATTCCAGGCAACATCCTGGTAAATCTCCTCTGCACCCTCTCCAAAGCTTCCACATCTTTCCTAAAGTGAGGCGACCAGAACTGCACACAGTACTCCAAATGTGGCCTTACCAAGGTCTTGTACAGCTGCAACATCACCTCACGACTTTTGAATTCAATCCCTCTGCTAATGAACGCTAATACACCATAAGCCTTCTTACAAGCTCTATCCACCTGAGTGGCAACTTTCAGAACCATGAACATGGACCCCAAGATCCCTCTGCTCCTCCGCCTTACTAAGAACCCTACCGTTAACCCTGTATTCCGCATTCTTATTTGTTTTTCCAAAATGGACAACCTCACACTTGACAGGGTTGAACTCCATCTGCCACTCCTCAGCCCAGCTCTGCATCATATCTAAGTCCCTTTGCAGCCAACAACAGCCTCCTCACTATCTACAACTCCACTAATCTTCATATCGTCTGCAAATTTACTGACCCACCCTTTGACTCCCTCTTCCAAGTCATTAATAAAAATTACAAACAGCAGAGGACCCAGAACTGATACCTGCGGAACTCCACTTGTAACTGGTCTCCAGGCTGAATATTTACCATCTACCACCACTCTTTGACTTCGACCGGTTAACCAGTTCTCTATCCAACTGGTCAAATTTCCCACTATCCCATGCCTCCTGACTTTCCGCATAAGCCTACCAAATGCCTTAGTAAAATCCATGTACACTCCATCCACTGCTCTACCCTCATCCACATGCTTGGTCACCTCCTCAAAGATTTCAATAAGACTTGTAAGGTAAGACCTACCCCTCACAAATCCGTGCTGGCTGTCCCTAATCAAGCAGTGTCTTTCCAGATACTCATAAATCCTATCCCTCAGTACCCTTTCCATTACTTTGCCTACCACCGAAGTAAGACTAACTGGCCTGTAATTCCCGGGGTTATCCCTATTCCCTTTTTTGAACAGGGGCACAACATTCTCCACTCTCCAGACCCCTGATATCACCCCCGTTGACAGGAAGACGAAAAGATCATTGCCAATGGCTCTGCAATTTCCTCTCTTGCTTCCCACATAATCCTAGGATATATCCCGTCAGGCCCGGGGGACTTGCCTATCCTCAAGTTTTTCAAAATGCCCAACACATCTTCCTTCCTAATAAGCATCTTCTCTAGCTTACCAGTCTGTTTCATACGATCCCTCTCATTTACAAGGATGTTGCTAGGGTTGGAGGATTTGAGCTATAGGGAGAGGTTGAAGAGGCTGGGGTTGTTTTCCCTGAGCGTCAGAGGTGAGGGGTGACCTTATAGAGCTTTATAAAATCATGAGGGGCATGGATAGGGTAAATAGATAAAGTCTTTTCCCTGGGATCGGGGAGTCCAGTACTAGAGGGCATAGGTTTAGGGTGAGAGGGGAAAGATATAAAAGAGACCTGAGGGACAACGCTTTCACGCAGAGGATGGTACATGTATGGAACGAGCAGCCAGAGGATGTGGTACAATTGCAACATTTAAGAGGCATTTGGATGGGTATATGAATAGGAAGGGTTTGGAGGGATACGGGCTGGGTGCTGGCAGGTGGGACTAGATTGAGTTGGGATATCTGGTTGACATGGACGGGTTGGACCGAAGGGTCTGTTTTCATGCTGTACGTTTCTATGACTCTAATAACTCTCACTAACACAAAACCCAGATGAATACCCTGCGGACAGCTCGCCTTAATACCAGTCACTCAAAATAAACCTCTCAAAATACAAATTCCCACCAACTGTCATTGACTGGAATTAAAACTTCAATGTCTACAAAAGGGCAAGGATTTTGGGATTGGAAGGAGCCTTTATTATAGCTGTTGAGGCCCCCTCCCTATCATACCTTAATCTGGGCCTCCAGTTGATCTTTTGGCATGGCCCAGTGAAGTCTCCTCTGACTGGGGGGAGACGCTGTTCAGAGCACTTCCCCTCTGTACTCCCAGTGCCTCAGCCAGAAGCTTATAGATCATTTAGGTGCAGAAACAGCCCACTTCCCTCAACTGCTTTATTCTTTGTGTGAACCTTCTTCCAGCTTCACTTCATCTATCCCATATCGTTTCTCCATCATGTAGTTATCAAGGTTCTCCTTTAATACATGCACAGTACTCACCAACGTTTCAATGTCTACTGTATCAAACATTTTTATACTCCTAAAACATCACCATCAGATTAAAAGTTAGCATTCTTTTGTTCCTGGAGAAAAAAAAAACCCTATTTCATATTTTTTATTCTGTATATCCTCTCAGTTCTGGTATCATCTTCATTTTTTTTTGCACTTAACCCAGTGTTTTGTGTATTGTTCCATCATGCCTGCAATTCCTTCCACTCATTAACTGGTGCACATCTGCACAGACCTTGTGAAATATATGTTTTCAGTCAAGTAAGGAAAATCAAAGGGATAGCTACTGGACATAGGGAGGCAACAATAACAGTATCTCAGTCACTCAGACCCAAAATAATGGAGATCAATTTATATTTAGCAATGCATATTACTCTAATACAAATATATTACCAAACAGAATATTATAGCTGAAAGTATTTAAATACAGTCTCATCAGAAAACATATGAAACTTGTGCAAATTAAGTACATGACAGAACAGAACTCAACCCGAAACTGATCATCCAGATCATATTAAACTAGTGCAGAGTACTGCAGTGTGTCAGTGTCTTCTCCAAGTATAAAATAAAATGGTTTGTCAAAACCATTGTCAATTCTGAACAAACAGAACTTTCCATGAAAAGGTGGATTTAGCTAGAAAACCAGGAAACTGGAATTGAGTTTAATTTCCCCAGAACTATAATTTCCAAATTCCTGACTTGTCACTTTGGATGTTCCACATTATCAGCACATTTAACTCGTTTCAGATTTCCATCTTCCTGTGCTCTCTTTAGTGCAATTTTATAGGTTTTTGTGTCAGAGTTTATTGAAATAATGGAAATTCTTTTGAATGTGTGAACACTCTCCATTATGAAAATCACTGAGCTATTGTAACTCAATGCTGTGTCTTGGGAAAAAGAAATCACACAACTTTCTTTTCCTTGGAGTGGCGAGCAGTCTGGGAGATGATGTGCAATTTTAAACTGAAGATGTTACACAATTGAGGTAACTGCAATACGCTTGTCAAGCAAAAACATTTGCCCAGCAATTTTGTTTAAAAATGGAAATTTATGGTTAAGCTTTATATCATAGGAACAGGACTTTTCGCCTTTCCATATCTAGTCTGACTGTTGCAGTCAAAAGAATAAATGTACCACCTACTCCTGTTGTTAATTGCCAGTAAATGCCAGACTATGCTTACGTGTGACTTGCTTGTCATCCCCTCCAACATGATGTAACCTCCGCTTGGTACCTTCTTGCTGAATATGGTTTATGTTTATATAATGGATGCAGCAGGGCTCAAGTTGACATCTGCCCCACTGAATGTACTGCACTAATAACAGAATGATGCCACCCCCGCTAAAGATAGCTAATGAAGCTGATTCACTCCTAAAGATAGCGAGGTGGAATTCATTAGAGACGATTTTTTAAAAAAAACCATCAGGTACTGTTGTACAAATAGAATGCTTCATTCTATAGTAGTGCCTTTTAGAAGTGATTATATTTAATGCAGTTATTATCTTAGCATTCAGTTATCTGACAGGGCTTAAAACCTGGCAGAGCAAATGACAGCAACTGAAAAGCTTTCATGGAAATTGGGAGTCATCTGTTCTAGAGTTTGTTGGAAGAACACCCCAAGCTTTAGGTAATGGAGTTGGGAAACAAGATATCATAACATTTCCTTTTTTTTCTGTTACAGTTCTGTTAACCTGACACTATATGTCACTGTCAACCAAAGTTTTCAAGCTTACTGCTACTTACGACATATTAATAATTAGTGAAAGTAAACATTATTTGTTAAAACAGTGGCTGACTACATTATTAATGAACTATAAAGTTTAATCACAAATGACAAAATACAATGGGCTCAATTTTCCAAATCACCAATCAATTAACGATGGTGGGCAGGTTCCCAACATGGTAGGCTGAAGAAAAACTATTAGCATATAGTAGCCTGAGGCATAAATGTGAACACAAGGGAATTGAAGCCTGTTGAGAATTTTAAAATCAGAGTTATTAAGGTCTCATTGTTTCGTCTACACTTTTTTAAAAAACACTTGCAGCTCATACAGTAAAAGGAGGTACTCACAACTGTTTGATCTATGACAAATAGAAACATAGGAACAGAAGTAGGCCATTCAGCTCCTCAAATCTGTTCTGCTATTTCATGAGATAATGTCTAATATGTGGCTTAACATCATATACCAGCCTTTGGCGGGTACCACTTAATACCTGTACTAAACAAAAGAGTATCAATCTCGGATTGAAAATTAACAACTGATCCAGCATCCACTGACGTTTGTGGAAGAGAGTACCAAAACTCTACCACACTTTAGAAAATAGGCCTAATTTGTATAATCTCTTCTCATAACTTAACCCCTGAATTCCAGGTATCATCACTGTACACTTACATTGTACTCCCTCCAGGACCAATACGTTTTCCTTAAGGTGTGGTGCCCAATTCTGTCCACAGTACTCCATGTAGGGTCTAACCAGGGAATAATTTCTGCATCCCTTGTCATAGAATTTAGAAATGTACAGTACCCATTCTAGTTCTCTAGATATCAAGACCAGCATTCCATCAGCCTCTTGATTATTTTCTGTACCTGTTTGTAATATTTTAAAGATCTATGTGGCCCAAAACCCCTAGTCACTTTAGACATCTACTGTCAGATGCCTCCAAGTTCATGCCGGCCTCTAAATTCAGCTTGAAAGGAGGTTGGTGTTCCGGTGCAATCTTGTTAATGTCACTGACATTTGAAAATACCCTTTAAATGGGGCTTAAATAACCTCCCATCTCTGTAGGAATTCAGCCAGATGTGGGTCAGTAAAAATTCCAGGAAATTAGTTTCTTCCAAGTTTGCACGCAACTGCCTGAATGTAAACATTACAATGTTCAAACTGGAAAGAAATAGTTATTTGAATCATGCCCTCAGATTTTGGTTCATTTGCATATTTGTTCAAATTATCCCACAAATTTTACAGAGGGATTCTCCTGGGAAAAAAAACCTTTTAGTGTAGAATACTCTGCAGTAAAGTGAAATAAACAATAAAAAAAATCCTCAATTTGGCTGAGCCAACAGATTTGAAGTTGTCACAGTTTGGAGAAGCAGAAAATTATTTTTTGTGTTTGCGATATAGTAATGTCTGTAGGTCTCAGGTAGGAAAGTGAACAGCCTTAGTTGAATGGCTCTCACAATGGAGCAGAGAAAAACCCTAACTTTCACGAAGTTCCCTATTCTATGAGGAATTATATTTAACAAGAATGAATACATTTACAAAAATAATAAACAGTGAATGTACTGAGGAAACATGGACAAACTAAAAATTACTTTAAAAAATCACAATAGCTAATTGGCAAGTGCATATATAACTTACTTAGATAACTACTACTGATAAATAATAACAGACCAAAATCTACAAGCTAAGATCAGTTACATCATTTAATTACATACATCCAATTACCTACACAAAACTAGGAAGACTAGGAAGTTATATTCAGACATCTTGCTTTCTGTTAACAGTAATGTAAAAGTACTGCAATATTACAGAGATGCATGTTTTGAAATCTCTTAATCTGTTACTGAATGGATATATTTGAGTAAGGAATTCTATAAGGTCTATTTAGAAATTTATTTTGTAATTAAATAATATAGTTATTCAAAAATGTAAAAGCGATAATCCTACATGTCAGCAGTCATAATATAATTTGAGAACACTTACACATTGAGCTTTTGATAAATCAATACAATGCAAATTCTTCGATACTTAAATAAGCTGCGCTTGAGACAAGTCAATGAACTAAAAATAGCCTAGTTGTTCAATTCTGATAACATTCTTCCTGTTTGAATGTTAAAGTGAAAAGTAAAACATGACATTGTCTCTCCAACAAAATTATATGCATTTTTACAGAAGTTCATAAACAGTGGCTCTGAAAAGAATCCAAGACATTATAAATTCAAATGGAAAATAAATTGGCTTTTGAAAATCTCCTTGTAAAAATCCAGACTGGCAAGATATCCAGCTGATATGGTGCCAAAGTCCTGAGTGCATTTGCTTTACATTCGCAAAATGATTCAATCATGCACATTCTCCTTTAAAGCAAGGTGTCTCATACTGTCTCTGCAAATAGTCTCAAGTATTTAGAAACAAAGAGCAAAACAAAAATGAATTCAGCTAGATCACCACTACCAAGCCATGTTTCCATACACATTGCCTTTCAGTTTGCTTCAGGCAAAGTACTGTTATTGTTGCAATCTGGGCAGCAGAATACATCACAGCCCTTGCCAGTGTTATCTCCTGCCAACAGAACTGATTTTAGTTACACACAGTAAACTGACATGGCCCCTATTCACAATCTAGCAAGGAGCTTCTTTCCAATCTCTTTCAATATTTCATTTTCCAAGCACTGCTGCAGATTATCACTGGCTACAAAATTCAATTATTCAAAGTTTATCTTGCCTGTGAATTTTACTTTGCTAGAAAATTGCATATTGCACCAGAGAGTAATATTATGCAGAGGCAACTGGAATTAACAAAGATTTGCAGAACTCACTTATCCATGGGTAATTAATTAGAGAAATTTTCAGTATCAGTTAGTTAATGACTTGAAAACAATCTAACAAGGATGTGAGTTGCATTCTACCAAATTCCTAATGCAGTGTGAGCAACAATACACTCTAGAATCATCTGGGGGAAAAACAAATCACTAATTTATTTCATAGGCATAAATTGGAAAACGTTGAGGCCTCAGCATTGATCATTGTAAATACTATTTATTATATTCTATCAACTAGGAAAGAAACATCTGTGCCTACTGTTTCCCAATAGCTTGCCAATCTTCTATGTCCAAATGTGATCTCCTCACCATAACCTTTCTTTTTCTGCAATAACCTTTGATTGGCACGCCTGAAAATGTTTTTTGCAAATTCAAATACAGTACATCCATTTGTTCCTTTTTATCCATGTTATTTCCTCAAATAACCTGTATAGATTGGTTAAACATAATATCCCTTTCATAAAACCATGCTGACTCTTTCTGATCACCTTGAGCTTATCTAAATGTCCAGCTATAACGTCTTTGAAAATGGCTTCTACATCTTCCCAGAGATGTTGACCTAACTGCCTGGGGTTTCCTGCTTTCTACCTTCCTCCGATTTTGAATAAAGTAGTTATATTCACTATTTTCCAATCTGTGACCCCACCTGACTCTTCCGTATCTGTAAAATCTTCCTCACTGTCCTGCTTTGACACCATCACCTTGATAAATTGTTATGATCTCTCTAACTTTATTAATTTGTACGGCTTTGGATTACTTATTACTTTGGTTCGACCCTCGGCATGTGATTATTATACCTATCATATTAATTTTGCCATTTGGTTTGTCTTCTGGATCACCTTATTTTTAAGCCTTTGTAACTAAATGAGACAAAAGATAATTAGATTCTAGGTCATCCCTTCACTTGTTATTCAGCTGTTGACACTTTACTCACACTGTCTAACACTTTTGATTACTTGCAGAGACTTAATTTTTGCCATTCCACTCACACTTGTTGTATGACCTTTTGATTTCTCTGTCCTTGATCTCTGCCTACTAATTCTGTGTCTTGATTTGGAGATGCCAGTGTTAGACTGGAGTGTACAAAGTTAAAAATCACACAACACCAGGTTATAGTCCAACAGGTTTATTTGGAAGCACTAAGTTTTGGAATGCTGCTCCTTCATCAGGTTGTTGTGGTGTATCGGATCATAAGACACAGAATTCATAGCAAAAGTTTACAGTGTGATGCAACTGAAATTCTGTGTCTGTGAGCTTCTCTCTCACTTCACCTGATGAAAGGGCTATGCTCCGAAAGCTTGAGATTTCAAATAAACTTGTTGGACTATGACCTGGTGTCATGTGACTTCTGACAGAAAACTCATGCAGAGATTCAATGTTTAGGCAATGCCAGTGCTCTGCTCTCCCTACCCCATTGTTACACAAAAAGGTAATACTCGGATAGTTGTTGATGGTTCCTGACAAGGTGTATATGGTAAGGCTGTTCCTTCTTGTAGAAGGATCAAGAACTAAGGATCACTGGTTAAAATAAAGTAATCATTGAGTATGGCAAAGGTAAGTTTTCTGTCTTAGGTCCCTTGTCCTCAAAAGGTGCTGGAATCAGTATTTGTATAGCGTATCTTTACTTTATGTCAGTGTCTTTGATTATTTTTTTTCAAGCAGAGGTAGATCAATTCTTGGAAAGCTAAGGGTTGAAAGGTTATTTGAGAACCTCAAGTAATTATGAACCTATCAAATGGTCTAACAAGGTTGGGGTCTAAGTGGTTTATTCCTGCTTTTAGTTTATATAGTGTTTCTTTACTTAATGTCAGAGACCCATACCTGCTCTGCTTACCGATATCAATGAATAAATTAGATGCTACTCTTGCCATTTTTAAAATTTTGAATTAACTACTTCATGATGATCAATTTGCCTACTAAGGTGTGATTGTTCTTTAAAAGTGATGCTGGAGAAGTGATAGCCTAGTGGTATTGTCACTGGACTGTTAATCCAGAGACTCAGGTAATGCTTTGGCGAGTTGGGTTCAAATCTTGCAGATAGCAAATTTGAGCATTGTAAAAGTCTGGAATTAAAAGTCTGGAATTAAGAGTCTAATGAGATGATCATGAGTGAATTGTTAGGAAGACCCATCTGGTTCACAAATGTCCTTTAGAGAAAGAAACTACCATCCTTACCTGGTCTGGCCTGACCTTCATGCAACTCCAGACCCACAGTGATGTGATTGATTCTTACCTGCCCTCTGGGCAATTAGGGAGGGGCAACAAACCTGGCCTATTCAATCCTATGAACAAATTGAAAAAAACTCATCTGAGGTTCAGATTTCTCAGGTCACCTCATTCCAAGACGACCTGAGTAGTATGGATTAATTTTTAACAACAGTGGACTGCAACATTTAAAGGACTGACTTGCATGTAATACGTAATTTGCACTTTAACAAACTACCACCAATTACATTACTAAGTTGTAGCCTGGTAATTTTATACTTCAAGAAAAAAAACTTTACAAAATTAGAGTTTATTTTCCTATTCTGACCTATGATATGAAAATCTTTCCCAAAACACATTTGAGGTAAAACCATTCCTATTCCTAATTTATCCGACATGTTTGTTAAATATAGTCATGATTTGGAGATGCCAGTGTTGGACTGGGGTGTACAAAGTTAAAAATCACAGAACACAAGGTGATAGTCCAACAGGTTTAACTGGAAGCACACTAGCTTTTGGAGCGACGCTCCTTCACCTGATGAAGGAGCTTCGCTCCGAAAGCTAGTGGGCTTCCAATTAAACCTGTTGGAATATAACCTGGTGTTGTGTGATTTTTAACTTTGTTAAATATAAACTGTGCTAATTTGAACATGCATAGAGGCTATGGCCTGGAGATGTTGGCACAATCAAAGTAATGTGTGCAACTGAACAGACAGGCCAAAGAAGCGCATAGTCTGGAGTCACGTTATCACTGTAATTATGATGCAGTATATATTGAATGGATGTCCGCAGGCAATTCAGATGCAACATGTAAATGCTGAAGAGGAGGCTACTAAGAATGGTTCCTCAGGTGACTCCACAGGCAATAACTACAGGATATAAGAGAAGGCATTGCTGCAGATACAAATTGGCTAAGTAGTAGTGGAAGGATGAAGGGCTTATGCCCGAAACGTTGAATTTCCTGTTCCTTGGATGCTGCCTGACCTGCTGCGCTTTTCCAGCAACACATTTTCAGCTCCAATATTGTCAAATAGTTCAGAGGTGCGGTGTTCAAGGAAGAAAGCAAGTTACCTTGGCAGTGCAAACTAAGACTATAGAGTGCTGAATACTAGAGTTTTCTTAGATATATAAATGGCTAAACAGAGGCAAAAGTGCACATTGGGCCATTGGAAAATGATGCTGGAGATGTTGCAATGAGAAACAAGGAAATGGATGAGGAACTGAATAAGTGCTTTGTATCAATTGTCATGGTGGAAGACAAGTAATATCCCAAAGATTCAAGACGGGGGGGGGGGGTCTGCAGAGATGAGTATAGTGGCCATAGCCAAGGAGGAGGTGCTAGAAAAACTGAAAGGTCTGAAAGTAGATAAATCACCTGGACCAGATGGGCTAACCCTAGAATTCTGAAGGAGATAGCTGAAGAGACAGTGGAAGCTTTAGTAGTGACCGTTCAGGAATCACTGAGTTCAGGAGGGTCTCAGAGCAGTGGAAAATCGCTAATGTTAATCCCCAGTTTAAGAAGGGAATAAGGCAAAAGATGAAAAATTATTGGTCGAATAGCCTGATTTCATTGGTTGGTAAGATTTGGAGTCTATTGTGAAGAATGAGATTTTTGAATACTTGGAAATGCATGGTAAAATAGGGTAAAGTCAGCATGGATTTATTAAGTGGAGGCCCTGCCTGACAAATTTGTTAGAATTCTTTGAGGAAGTAACAAGCAGGTTAGACCAAGGAGAGCCAATGGATATTATCTATCTGGACTTCCAAAAGGCCTTTGAGAGAAGGTGCTGCACAGGAAGCTGCTAAGTAAGATAACACTCCAATGGTGTTAGAGGCAAGGTACTAGCATGGATAGGTGCCTGGCTGTCTGGCAGAAAGCATGTAGTGGGGATAAAAGTGTCTTTCTCAGGATAGTAGCCAGTGACTAGTTCCACAAGGGTCAGTGTTGGGGCCACAACTTCCACTATATACATTAATGATCTGGATGAAGGAACTGAGGGTATTCTGGCTAAGTTTGCAGATGATACAATTATAGGTTGAAATAAAGGTAGTATTGAAGAGATGGGAAGGCTGCAAAAAGATGTAGACAGGTAGGAGAGTCTGCAAAAAAGTGGCAGATGAAATACAACATGGGAAAGTGCGAGGTCATGCACTTTGGTAGGAAAAATAGAGGCAGGGACTATTTTCTAAATAGGGAGAAAATTCAGAAGGCTGAAGTGCAAAGGGACTTGGGAGTCCTAGTCCAGATTTCTCTTAAGTCAAACTCAAACTTGCAGGTTGAGTCAGTAGTTAGGAAGGCAAATAGAATGTTGTCATTCATCTCAAGAAGACTAGAATATAGAAGCAGGGACGTACTTCTGAGGTTTTATAAAGTTCTGGTTAGACCACATTTAGAGCATTGTGAGCAATTTTGGGCCCCATATCTCAAGAAAGATGTACTGGCCCTGGAGCAGGTCCAAAGGAAGTTCACGAGAATGTCCCAAAATGAAAGGGATAACATGAGGAACCTTTGAAGACTCTGGGACCATACTCGAAGTTTAGAAGGATGAGGGGGGATCTGATTGAAACTTGCAGAATACTGAATGGCCTGGACAGAGTGGATTTTGGGAAGATGTTTCCATTGGCAGGGGAAATGAGGACCCAAGGGCACAGCCTTAGAGTAAAGGGAAGACCCTTTAGAACGGAGAAACCTCTTCAGCCAGAGAGTGGCGAACCTGTGGCATTCACTGCCACTGAGGGCTGGGGAGGCCAGGTCATTGAGTGTATTTAAAACAGAGATAGATAGGCTCTTGATTGTCCAGAGGATTAAAGGGGAAAAAGCAGTAAAATGGAGTTGAAAAACTTATCAGCCATGACCATGATCTATGTCTTATGGTCTAATCCCACTTATCCTTTACAATTTGAAACGCTAAGATGCAAGCTCCCCCTCTGCTTGTCAATCCAGCACCAATAGATATTTCCATAGACACTGCTGATGGAGAGTCAAATCCAACCATTTTCACTCAGGAATGAATATATAATACTAAGCCATAAAATCAAGGAATCGTTACTTATAAAGAAGAGTATAAACAGCTTAAAATAAAAACCCGATAAGAAAAATGCTAAAAGCATTAAAGTCTTAGCCTTCTCTGTATCTTCTTCAACACCTCTCTTTTTCACATTACTTATCTTCTGTATCACATTTCCAGTTTCCCATACACAATGGCCTTACATCTTTCTTCATTTCCTTTCAAAATCTCCCTCCCAGCAATCTTCTCTTTCTCACCTTCCACTTGCCCCTTCAATCCTTGCTTCCATGATGAAGTTCGGACAAAGTCAACATATTCTCCCCTAGAGTTGCTGTGGAGACATATGACCACTGAACAGACAAAAATACCCCAAAACTTCACAGATTGATAGGAGAGAAAATGGTACATATGGTAATATATTCACATTAAAAGTAAAAGGTTCTGTCTGATAAAAGCACCAACCATGTGGGACACCAAGCTTGGTGAATCCAGCAAAGTTATGACACTATTAATATTATAGATTTCTAGCCTTACACCACAGACATAAAATGTGTTATAATGAGTATTCTCTTTGGAGCAAACTTCATGAGTTCTGGATGGTGCAAGTTTCAAAAAAATAAATTTGATTGAAAATGAATATGTCCATTTTCTCAAACAGCATTATACTTTTCACTGCCAAATGACCCGTAGCACAGTGGTTAGCACTGCTGCCTCACAGCATTAGGGCCTCAAGCAACTGTCTGTGTGGAATTTGCATGTTTTGCCAGTGTCTGCATGGGTTTCCTACGGGTGCTTCAATTTCCTCCCACAGTCCAAAGATGTGCAGGTTAGGTGAATAGGCCATGCTAAATTGCCCATAGTGTTAGATGCATTAGTCAGAGGGAAAATGGGTCTGGGTAGGTTACTCTTCAGAGTGTCGGTGTGGACTTGTTGGGCTGAAGGGCCTGTTTCCACACTGTAGGGAATTTAATCTAATCCAAACTAAAAAAAAAGACCTCACAAAAGTGCTTTACATCCAATAAAGTGTAAGAATTTTATAATGAAGGAGCTATCTTGCACATAGGTAGTTCCCACAAACAGCAATGTGATTATGACCAGAACTGTCTCTGTTAAATATTGGCCAAGATGCCAGTGATAACATTCCTTGTATTTTTTTTCAAAATGTGCCAAAGGCTCCTTAACGTTCAGCTGAAAGGGCAGAATGTTGGAAGTTGCCTGGGCCTCCGTCAACTTTTGATGAATGACTGCTGACTTTACAGCTACTCACATTACTGCTAACAGATCTCATTGGAGCTACACATTTGACGTGCAAGTCCAGGGAGATGCCCTTTCATTTTTTTCTTTCAGCTGACCCATGTTCGATTGCACCAATTGGGGTGAAATTGAGTGTGGAAGTTATTTGACACTAGGACTGAAATCAGTGTCTCTGACAACAGGAGTATTAACACATTATGCCTCAGCTTTGCAGCAATTTAAAGCATGCACAAATATTGGGGTTTTGTAGCTTGCAGTAAAATCAGGACTACAACTTACTGAGCATACCTTTTCATTCTCGCACATGAAAGCTCCATTCCAGTTCACAGATTTTCTATAAACAGATACCAATTGACCCAGGAACCTCACAATTATGATGCAATTTGACTCCTGGTTATATAAATCACTGAATGATTTTTAGCATGAAAACTTGATTGACTGCTGCAGATATACCATTAAGGTCAGATTGGCATTAAAGAATATTTATTGTAATGAGGATGAAAAATGTATCAAAAACTTGGCTGAAGGAGCTTGGAGCATTAAATATTGCATGCAAGGGCAAAATCACTACTGGATGAATAAATACGGTACTATAAACCTAACTGACTTTTACAGGGCTGTCAAGCTGCATTTGTTTAAAATTAAAACATATATTAGTGCCAGTTGTTTTTCCCTTTTGCAACATGCATGTGGGATAAAGGCTCTGAAGAATGTAGCCAGCAGTCTCATGACGTCTGGCAAGGCCATGATAGATTTCTGTCTTGGAGTATTTTTGATGAATTCAGAAATCAAGAGAAGTTCTGAAACCATCTCCTTAAGGAAGGATGCTGTGAAACTTCAAAGAGTTCAGAAAAGCGAGGTTTGAGAAGATTTGTAGCTCAGGTTGAGGTTTTGGATGTAGGTTTGCTCACTGAGCTTGAAGGTTCATTTCCAGACGTTTCGTCACCCTACTAGATAACATCTTCGGTGGGCCTCAGGCAAAGCACTGCTGAAAATTCCTGCTTTCTATTTATATGTTTGGGTTTCTTTGGGTTGATGCTGGAATTTTCTGTGGTGATGTTATTTCCTGTGGTGAAGTCACTTCCTGTTCCTTTCCTCAGGGGGTGATAGATGGGGTCTAACTCGATGTGTTTGTTGATAGAGTTCTGGTTGGAATGCCATGCTTCTAGGAATTCTCGTGCATGTCTTTGTTTGGCTTGTCCTAGGATGGATGTGTTTCCCAGTCGAAGTGGTGTCCTTCCTTATCCGTATGTAAGGGTACTAGTGATAGTGGGTCATGTCTTTTTGTGGCTAGATGATGTTCATGTATCCTTGTGGCTAGTTTTCTGCCTGTTTGTCCAATGTAGTCTTTGTTACAGTCCTTGTATGGTAATTTGTAAATTATATTAGTTTTGCTCATTGTCTGTATAGGGCCTTTCAAGTTCATTAGCTGCTGCTTTACTGTGTTGGTGGGTTTGTGGGCTACCAGGATGCCAGGTCGCCTGAGTAGTCTGGCAGTCATTTCTGAGATGTCTTTGATGTAGGGGAGAGTGGCTAGGGTTTCTGGATGTGTTTTGTCTGCTTGGTTGGGTTTGTTGCTGAGAAATCAGCAGACTGTGATCATTGGGCACTCATTCTTTTTGAATACATGGTATAGGTGATTTTCCTCTGCTCTGTGTAGTTCCTCTGTGCTGCAGTGTGTTGGTTCATTGAAATAATGTTCTGATGCAGCTTCATTTGTGAGTGTTGTGATGATTGCTTCTGTATTTCAATATTTGGTCTGTATGTGTTGTTTCCTGAAGACGCTGGTTTGAAGTTCCCCATTGGCTGTTCATTCTACTGTGACATCTAGGAATGGCATACGGATGAGGAAGGACACCATTTCGACTGGGACAACACATCCACCCAAACAAAGATATGCACGAGAATTCCTGAAGCATGGCATTCCAACCACAACTCTATCAATAAACACATCGAGTTAGACCCCATTTACCACCCCCTGAGAAAAGGAACAGGAAGTGACTTCACCACAGGAAATAACATCACCACAGCAAATGACATCATCAACCCAAAGAAACTCAAACATATGAATAGAAAGCAGGAATTTTCAGCAGTGCTTCGCCTGAGGCCCACCGAAGATGTTTTGATTAGATTAGATTACTTACAGTGTGGAAACAGGCCCTTTGGCCCAACAAGTCCACACTGACCCTCCGAAGAGCAACCCACCCAGACCCATTCCCTTATATTTACCCCTTCACCTAACACTATGGACAATTTAGCATGGCCAATTCACCTAACCTGCACATTTTTGGACTGTGGGAGGAAAGCGGAGCACCCGGATGAAACTCACGTAGACACGGGGAGAATGTGCAAACTCCACACAGATAGTTGCTTGAGGTGGGAATTGAACCCAGGTCTCTGGCATTGTGAGGCAGCAGTACTAACCACTGTGCCACCGTGCCGCTCGTTACCTAGTATGGTGACAAAACATCTGGAAATGAACCTTCAAGCTCAGAGAGCAAATCTACATCCACAAGTTCAGAAAAGATTTACAAGGATGTTGCCAGGGTTGCAGCGTTTGGGCTACAGGGAGAGGTTGAACAGGCTGGGACTGTTTTCCCTGAAGCATTGGAGGCTGAGGGATGACTTTATAAGAACATCAAAACTGGGAGCAGGAGTAGGCTCTTTGACCCTTTGAGCCTAATCTTTTTGTGGCCTAAGCTCCACTTACCTGTGCTCTCATCGTATCCCTTAATTCCTTCATTACTCAAAAATAATCTACCTTAGCTCTAAAACATTTACTGAAGTAGCATCAACTATTTCACTGGGCAAGGAATTCCATATTTTAACAACCCTCTGGGTGAAGAAGTTCATTCTCGATTCAGTCTTAAGTCGGCTCCGACTAATTTTGAAGCTATGCCCTCTTGTCCTAGCTTCATCTGCCTGTGGAAACATCTTCTCTACTTCCATGTATTCCCTTCATAATTTAATATGTTTCTATAAGATACCCCCTCATTCTTCTGAATTCCAATGAATATAATCCCAATCTACTCTGTCTCTCCTCATAAGTAAACCCTCTTAACTCCGCA